>NC_040037.1:10363953-10481935 GCF_003713205.1 Coffea eugenioides
GAGCCCTTCTGCAGGAAATTTAGCAGTACCAAAGTCTGAAACACGAGCCTCGTATTCTAAATCAAGCAAAACATTGTTGCTCGAAACATCTTGCTGAACTATTGAAGGTGAACAATCATGATGCATGTAAGATAGTGCTTGAGCGACACCTTTGATGATGTTCACCCTCTTTTCCAATCTAGTTCCTTAGCTTGTTCGTCAATGCTGAAAATTTTGGCCAAGCTACCTCGCTTGAGGTACTCGTAGACCAAAAAGGTGTGTTTGGAACTTGAGCAGAAGCCGTGGAGTTTCGCAATGTTTCTATGCTTGATGTTTGTCAAGCCTCTTAACTCGTTCAAGAAACTGTTGAAGTACACCTTCTCAGGCAACAGATGAAGTTTCTGTACGGGAACTAAGTTGTGGGGTGGAAGCATTGGTTTGTACACACTTCCATAATCAACTCCTGTTGCTTTTAATATTTCTCTGTACATTGCATGAATAAGTACGAGTGCTCCTAGAAGAGGGAGTGCAATTATGAGAACAAGATTCAACCCCTTATCCTTTACGTGCTTTCTAATTGATTGATAACTTTCGCAAGCTTGTAAACCTGTAATATTGCCGCACTATCCCCTCAATTGTTCTGTGGTTATATTTTTAAAGGCTCTAACATAAGGAAATGGACCTTCTAAGGTAATTGAATGATATGTCAAAATGCAGTTCAGCCATAGCTTCTGAAAGGAAGCCTGAGAGGTCGTCATGGGAAAGATCCAATATATCTCTAGACTCTGAAAACTTCTGATCAAACTCAGGTGGTATTTCTCCGCTGATGTAATTATGACTCAGATCCAAGATAGAAAGGTGAGTTAACTCACCTAGCTCGGGTGGAATCAATTGACTTAGATTGTTGTTGCTCAAGTTCAGGTAAAACAATTGTTGGCAATCTTTTTTGTTAGATAAAGCAGATTTTTTACAAACCTAAATTCTTCAGGTATTTTAGCAGAGAAGCCAGCTTCATAACTTGCTTTGGAATTTCCCCAGTCAAGGCATTGGAAGAATGATCAAGACTATGAAGTTAAGACACGTTCTCTAGCTCTGAGAATTGTCTGCAAGCGAAAGTGCTTCCAAGTTTGGGCATCTAGCCCTTTTCCCAGAAAGTCTGCCACAGAATTCATTATTGCTAAGATCCATCAAATTCAAGTTTGGATAGATAGCAAACATCTGTGACAGGTTCCTAGTTAGCGGGTTTCCATCGAATCCGACTCCAAATAAGCTTGAGCAATTTTCAGGTTTAATAGTAATCGGAGTATGAGGCCGTTGTTGAGTGTTCCATTTTGGCGAAGATGTTATCACAAAGCATCAACATGGTGAGTACACTATCTTGTATGCATTATAGATGATTATGAAATACCAACCATCAACAGATCTAGCACTTTCCAGATGAACCACAAAACAAGCAAAAAAAAATTGAAACTTGACTTTCCTTAGGTAAATTGAACTAGTCGAGAAGACTTTGATCCACTGGTTACAAATGAAGCACCGAGACTTCGAAATATTGAGTTCAAATCTCCTTTCTTCTTTCCCATTTTTTAAATCCCATTCTTTCCTTATTAGATAAAAGTTTGAAAAACTAGGACACATTGGAACAAATATCTTGGATTTCACATTATTTTGATACTAGACATGCCCATTTGTATATAGGCTTATCGACAACAATAAAAAGAAGTACTTACAGAACAAAAAAAATTAAATAAACACAAAAAGAAGCAACCTCCCCGCCCAAAGAAAATACAATAAAAAGAAGCAACTCCCAACCCAAATCCTGAAGTTTCGTCTGATTTTGGATTATCAACAACAAAAGCCGATTGGAGAAGGAACATCCATTGCCTTTGATCTTGGTGACCGGATGGGACTTGGGTGTACCTTTACCTCTGAAACATGGGTATCGTTGCCCCTAAATTCGTCTGCATAAAACCAAAGCACCACAAACACGAACGATAAACTAAACTATCAATTGTCATGTAAGGTATTTGTGAACTACACAACTCACTTGTTTTCCCGGAAATTGTTCTTGATGTTGCAGATGAGATGGATGAAGTTGAAAGTAAGACGAGAAAGAAAATTTTCGCGAGAGTTTTGACGTCCATGAACTCAGAAGAGGTCGTTTGTGATGCTACCTTTATACCGGATTCCGGTAGCGCAATTGCTCAGGTACGTATGCTAGTGACTTTGGCACACTGTATTTATATCTCAAGGGCAAATGATAAGAACACCTAAACAAGGTAACACTCATTATTATGAAAGTTAAACATTATTATACCCATCAAGTATCATGCATAAATTTGATATTTTCACCACTCACAAACGGGCTTTTTATCAAATTTAATAAATTTTGATAATATTCGGTAACATAAATTTCTGGTTTTGAAATTTGATAAAAAAAAATTTTGATATTATACACCTAAAGTATAATTTTTCTTCTATACACATTTTCATTTTAGTCTGTATGAATGGAGATTTTCTTTTTCTTTTTCTCTCTTTACAAATCTAAATTTTTGTAGACAAAATTAAACCGGTACCACCAATTATATAGATGAATCCATTAAAAAACACGTGTAATAAAAAAGTTTTTGAAAAAAATATTAACTAATGCTGTCCGAGAAAAAAGATAAAGAACATACGCGTAGGGGTAGTGGGCAATGTAAAGTCACTTTTTAATTATAGGTAGTTTGGGAAAACCATTACACGACAAGATAGATGCAACACTAATAAACATTGTTCTTCTTTATAAAAATCATACAAGTTTGCTAACGGTGCCGATTAAAAGTGGCCTCGAGTATTAAATTGTTGGAAAAATGATTCAAAACATTTCATACATTTCGTTAAATGAATTTTTTCGTCCTTTATTTTTAAAATATTAATTTTATGTCCCTTATAAATTTAAGTTAACTAAAAGAAGTTAAAAAAATGTAATCCCAACCTAAATTTTTGATCACTTTTTAGTCTGAAATTACCATGTGATTCACATATAGTCGTTTTTTATGTACAAAAAGGTCATATCGCACTTTTTCAGTAATAAATAAATATAGATTGGATTAGATCACACATTTTTAGAAGAAAAAATGAATATCGGTCCTACTTTTTTAGGGATAAAATAAATATAGATTGCATTATTTATTTAATTATAAATGGCACCTAACTTTTTTGTCCTAAAAAATAACATTCGTGTATATCATGAAATGACTTCAACACACACGACTTGTTTATAGTAAGTCTACCCACTTCAAGCTTTGGAATAATTACGCTTTACGGCAAAGATTAATTTTTTTTATATTGACCGTCTAGTGATTATTTTTATACTAGTAGTTTTGGATGTATGCCACATATTCATAATTTGAATTTCAAATTTGAATTCATGTTATGTTACATGCTATAAACGCTGCTAATATAAAAAAAATATATATACATTGACAATAGATAAAAAATTTATCCTTACAATAATCATAATAATTCAACAAGAGAAAAATAGAAATCTTTTTTGTATGACTACTTACTTAAATAAAGGGTAAAAAGATACATCACCATGTGAAGCCGAGGTTTCTTATTCTTATTAAATGTTTTGCCTCAAAAAAATACGTCATTTCTTATTCCGTAGCAGTTCTAAGTACCAAAAACAATATATCCATGTGTTTTGAAGTTAATCAACCAAATGACCGTGAAATGAATATAGGGATAATTTCAGAAACCTTCCCTGAGATTTGTCTTAATATCACTCAGCTCCCCTCAAGTTTTTAAAATCTCACTTGCCTCCCTTGTCAATTTGACAAGACTAAATATTCCTATTAAAGGTTACAAATTAACAACATTACCCTTGCTCTTAACAACTATTTAACCAAAAAGTCAAAACAAAATAAAATTTTAAAAGCAAAAAATGTAAAGTAAAAAAAAAATAAATTGCTAGCTAATAATGGTCCATATTTCTTTACATTGGAGTCATAGTGAAATAACAAAAGACATGAATAAATTAAATCTAATCAAAATCAACCACTTAGGAGGATCTTAGATAGTAATTACAACCTTATTAAATTTTGTGCATAGTTACAACTAAGGAAGTCAAGATATTTTTTGGAAAAATATGTTTTAATTCATTGTGTAATTTTAGTTGTATTGAAAACTAAAATTATCTCTTCATACATGTGAATTTTTCAAGGTGTAAATTTTCCTTTTGTTCAAATATAACTAAAATAAATAGTTTACGTCAAAAAATTTACACCTTATAAAAATTTAACCTTATTTTATTTTGTATTGTTGTCATAAATTTCATAAGTAGGATAATATAAGGGTATTATTGGAATTATTCTTCTTGTATTTCTTCCAAAGGGGTTAAAATGTTACAAAAAATATCAATCTAAGGGTGAGATTTTAAAAATCTCAGGGAGCTGAGTGATATTTCTAAAATTATCCCATGAATATATTATGCAGCAACCACACAGCAATGGCCCTTCCTTCTCCTCAAATTTTGACTGGTTTTTCCTGCTCCAACTTTTAGGGTTGGGAATAATTAAGCACTAACGCCAAAATTTTCAATCATATCACATCATTCAATTATCTTGTATTTAGTTTTCTTTAATTGATTTATAATGTTTGCATCTCATAGGCAAATTGGCAGCACTTCATTAAGGTTAAGTAGATATTCATTTTTCCACCCATTAGTGCAGGTTTACACTTTAATTCTTTATTATGGCTGCCACAAATAGATTAATAGATAAATACATCTACATTGGCATTCTCCTTTTGAATAAGTATGCCAGTAATGATATAGAATATTAGCAAGATAACAGCCACATTTACAGCACG
The DNA here is from genome assembly GCF_003713205.1 of Coffea eugenioides. Lineage (NCBI taxonomy): Eukaryota > Viridiplantae > Streptophyta > Magnoliopsida > Gentianales > Rubiaceae > Coffea > Coffea eugenioides. The sequence continues at coordinate 10,368,787 of NC_040037.1, forward strand.
TACTCTCCCCCGGATTGGAGCTTTGGTACCCCTTCCGTTTGGTTGGTAGTTACAATATATATTTAGGATGCTTATGCATAGTTATGTTGACAAATGTGATTATGTTATTAGGGTAAAAATTAGTTTTTATAAGATTAAAATTAAAAGTTCAAAAAAAGAAAAAAAATTATACCAATTGCCTCTACTCTAACTTTATACATTGTATAAATAGCATCTAATAAATGAATTTAAAATTTAATGATGGGATTTAAATGGATAAAGCAAAACCGTTATCCAACCTTCTACCATGCTTTCCTCATACTTGTATATTTACCACTCCAATAGTAATACAGTTTTACCTTAGAAAGATTGCAAAAACCCAGAGTGAAAAATATAAACATTAGCTATAAAAAGAACACCGAAAGAAGATGAATGTATTATTATGCAGCTGCCACACAAGATTTGGTAATGAACAACTAAATTGAACATTTTATCTTTCCTGCTCCTCCAATTTTGTTTGGTTTTTTCTGCTCAAACTTTCTAGGGTGGGAATGATTATTATCAGCACTAAAACGAAGCTTTCCAATCATTTTGCATCACTCAATTATCTTGTATTTTGTCAATTGACTTATAGTGTTAGCATCCCATTGGCAAATTGGCCTTTTAGCACTTCATCAAGGTCAAGTAAACGTCCATTTTCCCACCCTTTAGTGCGCTTTTACACTTTAATTCTTCAATATGCCTGCCACAAATAGATTAGTACATAAATAACATCATTGATGGCAGTCTTCTTTTCAATGTGTATGCCAGTAATGATATGGATTCATAGAAAGATGACAGCACGTACTCTCCCACAGATTGGAGCTTTCGTGGGTTAATTTTTCACATCTCCTAGTTTCCAACTAGCGCACCTTAGATGGTGGTTTTTCATCCGTCTCCTTATCATCATTTTCTCTCCATGCGTCTAAATCCTATTGGACATTTTTTCCATCTTTGATCCCACATTTTCCACTTTAATTTACTGACAAAAAAATAAATTCTACAAGTCTATTTTTCTAATTTTTTTTCTTCTTTTGTACTAATTGATGATGCGGTTTGCACTTTCTTTTACCATCTGCTGTACCCAATTCTACTACTTCGTATACCGTAAGGTTAGGGAAAGGAAAAGTGACGCGGGGTGGAAGCATAGAACTAGATGGGGTTCGACGAACACTTCTCAGAAGAAGGATCGAAGGGTTGATTCACGATTAAAACCTCAAAATAACAAGATTCAACCAGAATCTAAAATATAAAGCGCACTTCCAGGGACATGTTAACGCCAACAACTCAAAGAATTAATTTGATTTATTTGTTAAAAGCTGTTTACAGTATCCTAAATACTTCTCTTTATAGGCTACAAAGATCTAAACTAAAAACAAAACAAAAACACACAAAATGCCTAAAACACATAAAACTTCGGGTTTGGCCGCCACGAGGATCTGCGGATGGATTTAAGCTGGCTAGGCATGGATCCGCCTCGCGGATTCGTGTTGCTACTACTGTCTGCCTTGAATCCAGCTCTATAATTCATGGATGGATTAAAGGCCCATTAGACCTTTCTTCTACTATTTCTTCGAGTAAAACCTTATTGGCGCAATAATTAATATTGATAATTAAAATAAATAAAAATGCTAGCAAAACTATGAGAATTCTAAATGATTCTCAAGTAGTTTTATTGGATATAAATGAGGACTCATGAATCCATGGTTCCTCCTTGTGTACCAAAAGTGTTAATTCGGTTTGTTATCATAAGGGTCTTGCAAATTATTTATGGCAAATCAATTTTAGTCTCGTAACTTTAAAATATGTGGCCGATATGTTCCTTTAATTGAAGATTAATTAGGAGTAGGCCTGTGAGATAGGCCAATAGTCTTGGTGTTTTAAATGAAGATTTGTAAACAATTAAAAAAAGCTCTTAAACTCATCTGAATTCTTCACCATCAGGATGACAGTTTTTTTTTTGCACCATGAGATCACCTCAAATAAAGTTCAAGACATAAACTAAAGCATTTTGCCTTTTATTAGTTAAACAATCGTGAAAAAAAAAATACCAATTGAGCTTGGAAGAATCTTAAAACTTGGAGTAAATTCTTAAATTGTAATGAAAAAAAAAAGTTTTTCTATAAGGGGAGTAATTTTTGAAGTTAGTTCCAGGATTATGATCTTCGCATTTGTGAAATGCGAGTTCAGATACTTCGCATTTCACAAATGTGAGGTCAGTCTCTCAGGAAAAAAAGGAAAAATAGCTCGCATTTGGCGAATGCAAGCAAATGCAAGCTGTGTTACCTTGCATTTGTCGAATGCGAGGTACGCAATCTGAACACAAAGCCCTTGAGGTCGATGACAGGTGCCGAACCTGTGCAATAATAATTACTAAAAAGTCCTAATTACCACCTCAATTAAATAATTATAGAACAAATCCAAGTACTGGAGCATGGACCCTAGGCGTGCAATGGGTTACTTGATTCACCCTGTTCCCGAAGAGTTTGCTTGATCCGATATACCGGATTTGTCTATAAAAATACTAATTTTGCTTACAATGGCAACTAGGGTCGATTCCACAGGGAGCAGGTAGGAAATTATTTCTTTCCAAATTAGTAGAACGAAATTGGGGGATTTTCAATGGGAGGCAAATAAAAATAAAATAAAATAAAACCAACAAAATTCAAAACTAACTCACAAAGCACAATTCACTGAAAATAGCAATTAACAAAAGTTCTACCCAAAGGATCAACTGCGCAGGCACGGTCCAATTAAACGATCATCGATGCAAAGATATTTCATCCATTTATCACTAGATTGGTTATAGCCATCAATAAGCTCTGACAACCAGCTCTTCCTTACTTTTTCGACAGTCAAGGTACGACCATTGACTGCTTCTCTAACCAGATAACAACCCTAGGTACGACCGTAGGAATTTAATTACCCAGTTGCATTAAAGCTAGAAGAACCCAACCCTAACCAATAAACACGCTAAGAGGGTTTATTTAAATTAGATCTTGCATTTCCCCATCATAAAGCCAATTATGGTGGTTGCCACGGGGTGTCAACTAAATGAACAATTACGGATTCTATTTAATTAACGTGGCAGTAGGCTATTAAATTAAATCAAATACCCGGCCGTTGATATTCAATTAATCAAATACCCATGAACAGTTAATTCAGGAAATGCACGAATAGTAATAAATTGGAAGAAATAATGAAAGATTGATTAGATCTCACAGGTGTGATGGACCGCGCCCTCGCGTCACCCTTTGGGTAGAGGAGAAAATTAGCCGCTCCTCATCATGTCAAGCTCACGCGATTTAATTGATTTCATCCACGCAAACATCCAAACAATTAATTCCAAGGAGCGGAGCGATGCAAATTAACTAAGGAACGAATGGGAAATTCCCTTGGTTCATTTTCTTATATTCGGTCGCTCCTGGAGCAGAGTCAAGAAAAGGGATAACAGCGATGGAAAATTGTAGCAAATCAAAAGCGAACGTCAAAGACGTCTACACCAAAAGATTGAAAAGGTGAACTCCTAAGCTAGTCTAAGTTGCGGCTGAAGAAAGCCAAAAACCCCAGTCAAAAGCGTCTGATTGCTGACAAACCTCGGAAAAGAAAACTAAGCCTAAAAGTAGATAATCCAATCTTGCTTTGTACTTTTCTTTTCATAGCCGCCGTCCAAGCAGAGTCAAAGAAGGAAACGTTTGGTGCAAAGCCTAGTGTTGTCTCCAGAGTTCTGATCCCACGCTCCGGGTTTACGTGGACCACGGTCCGTCTTTCGGTTTCGTCCACCTTCCAAGGCGTGGCCATGCCTTGGAACGGCAAGTCTTCTGGAAATTCACCCTGCGAGATCATTTTTCATGCCTACCACCTACAATTCACACAAATATCAAATATGAGTGAAATTCCAATTCTTAGTACCGTGAATAGCCAAATTTAGGACAAGATAGTAGTGCAAAATACGCCAAATAACCGTTCTATCAGTCGACCACAATATGGTCGCGTATTCAATGGTCACGTATTACAACCCGCAGCCGCAAAGCTAAAAACGCGATCATGGGGTCGCGTATTGATCCCTCGGCCATAACAAAACGAATATGCAGTCAGTTTCTTCATTCTTCTTCTTCTTCTTCTTCCTTGCATTTTCTCTCTTCCAAACTCACCCAATTCACAAATCTTCATTTTTGCTCCATAATCTTACTAAAAACCATCAACCCAACAGCTTTTGAGCATCATACAGCCTTTCTAACCGAGAAATTATCAAATCGTTTAATCTATAAGAAATATAACTTTTTTGTTATTTATGTACAATGAATTACTAGTAGATAAAATTTTGTATTGAGAGCTCACATTTGCTAACTTCTAACTCGGGTGAGTTTTAAAATAAAAAGGATTTATTCCTCTATGATAAATGTCAATGCAAAAACAAAAATGATTGTGTGCTCCTAATTAAAAAAAAAAGCAAATTTTGAATATAATTTTCTAGGAATTCGCATTTATCGAATGCGAGATACAGTAAAGCCGAAAACCTACTAGTTCACTTAAGATTTATTGCCCCAAATTATTTTCAAGTATTGACGGCAATACTATGGGATTTTTTTTTTCCAGTTCTGATGAATTTAGAGCCTTAAGTAGTAAAATTTGTAGAAATTTTCATTGCAAATTGTAAATCATTTTATAATTTGCAGTGAAATCATAAAGCAAGGGAAAAGGGTCACTTACCTCGCATTCCTTAAAGGTGAGGTCATATACCTCGCATTTAACAAATGCGAGGTCTGTTTTTTTTTTTTTTTTTTTTTTTTTTTGGATTTCGGTGGTCGAAAAATTCAAGGAGACTTCGCATTCAGCAAATGCGAGTTCTTTGAGCTTGCATTTGCTAAATGCGAAGACCTCTTGGACGGAATTTCATACACAAAATGCCCCCTTTGTAGAATTTTTTTAAAATTCATCATAATTTTAGAAATTTCTCTAAAACTTGCAATAACAATATGAAACTTTCAAAAAAATTATATTTCAAGCTTTATGGAAATTTCTAATGGTATAGTAAGTATTACAAGGAAAATTGCTTGTCTTTTAGGTTTAGTATTCAATTTTGAGATATACCAAGGTACAAAGAAAATCAATGTTATTCACATGTAAACTCCAAACAATGTTTCCCACTCAAATAAAATTCCCTTGATGGTTACCTACCAAAATGTTGCCCTCACGGTGCACCCACAGGTAACAAACTCGAAACAATGTGCATAGTTGGCCTAGATTTTGGATTCACATGTAAACATGCCTTTGCTAGTTTGACGGTTGATATCAGAATCTTTTCAATTTCTTGTGTGGGATGCGAAAGTCTCCGGTCCAACAAGTCTTTTAGTTCTATATCTCCAGGTGTTGAAGACAACAGATGGACAACTAATTCACCAGGGTGCTTCCCTTTGATTATTTCCAATGTCAGGTCCCCAAAGCTATAAACATCACACTTTTCAGTGACACTCATTGTATAAGCAAGCTCTGCACGGAAAATCATATCATCAGGAAAACCTCCACACTTAATACCTATAAAAGAGAGAAATTATAACCCCTATTAATTACCTGGCGCGACATATCCTAACGTGCCAGCAAGAGTAGTCCAGTTAGATGAATCCTTCCTGAGAAATTTAGCAGTGCCAAAGTCTGAAACACGAGCCTCATATTCTGAATCAAGCAACACATTGTTGCTTGAAATGTCCCGATGAACTATTGAAGGCGTGCAATCATGATGCATGTAAGATAGGGCATGAGCCACGCCTTTGATGATGTTCACCCTCTTTTCCCAGTCTAGTTCCTTTGCTTCTTCTTCCATGCTGAAAATTTTGGCCAAGCTACCTCGCTCAAGGTACTCATAGACCAAAAAGGAGTTTGTGGAATTTGAGCAGAAACCGTAGAGTTTAACAATGTTTCTGTGCTTGATGTTTGTCAAGGCTCTTATCTCATTTAAGAAACTGTTGAAGTACACCTTCTCCGGCAGCAGATGAAGTCTCTTTACAGCTACCAAGTTACCAGGTGGGAGCATTGCCTTGTAAACACTTCCATAACCTCCTTCCCCAATGCAGAATATTTCGCTGAAATCTTCTGTTGCTTTTAATATTTCTCTGTACATTGCTTTGCCATCAAATGTTGATATGGAAAACAAATCAGCATCCACTACATTCTCAGTGGTTTTTCTTTCCCTTTGTCGACATATTTTAAGGGCTCCAAAGAATGCACAAAGAAGAATTAGCGATCCTAGAAGAGGGAGCACAATTACGAGAACAAGATTCAACCCCTTATCCTTTACACGCTTCATACTCAATTGAGGACTTCTACATGCTTGTAAACCAGTAATATTACCGCACAAACCTTTGTTTCCCCTCAATTCTTCTATGGTGATATTTTTAAAGGCTCTGCCATAAGGAATTGGACCTTCTAAATTATTGAAAGATATGTCAATATGCAAATAACCAGGCAGTTCAGCCAAAGCATTTGGAAGGAAACCAGAGAGATTGTTATGGGAAATATCCAATATCTCTAGGCTCTGAAAACTTCTGAACTCAGGCGGTATTTCTCCTGTGATGTGATTATGACTCAGATCCAAGACAGAAAGTCGAGTTAACTTACCCATCTGAGGTGGAATCTGTTGACTTAAGTTGTTGTTGCTCAAATTCAGGTAAAACAATTGTTGGTAACCTCCTAAAGTTTCTGGGATAGATCCACGCAAGAAATTTCGTGACAGGTCAAGGTAAAGCAGATTTTTGAGCAAACTGACTTCTTCCGGTATATTGCCAAAAAGTTGGTTATTTTGTAGATTTAGATTGAGCATGGAAGCCAGCATCATAACTTGGTTTGGAATTTCCCCTGTAAAGTCATTGGAAGAAAGATCGAGTGCATGAAGTTGAGATGCATTTCCCAGTTCTGAAGGGATCTGACCTGTGATGTGATTGTCGGCAAGCAAAAGAGCTGCCAAGTTTGGGCATCTACCCCAGTTGCCAGAAAGTCCACCATAGAATTCATTGTTGCTAAGATCCATGAAATTCAAGTTGGGGTAGATACCAAACATCTCTGACAGATTCCCAGTCAGCCTGTTTCCCTGAAATCGAGCTCTAAATAAACTTGAGCAATTTTTCAAGCTCATAGGGATTGATCCTATCAGCTTGTTGTTGCTTACCGTGAAGTTCTGAAGTGTTCCATTTTGGCAAAGATGTTCCGGCAGATGACCAGAGAATTGATTTGTATCCATCTCCATCACAGCCAACTTTGCTAACTTCCCAAGCTCCTCTGGAATGGAACCAGAAAGCTGGTTTTCACGGAGAAACAGAAATTCCAGGTTGCCCAGATCACCAAATGATTTAGGAATAGAACCGTTTAGTTCATTCCTGTCTAGTTCCAAATCTGTAAGTAGCCCTAGGTTGCCCAACTCTTCAGGAATTGAGCCTGAGAGTTGGTTATCATAGAGATGGAGGACAGTCAAATTCGTCAGATTACCCAGTGATGTTGGGATTGTGCCAATGAGATTATTTCCAAACAAGCTCAAACTTTGAAGTGATTTCAACTGCCCTAACTCAACTGGAATGGGACCAGACAGATCATTTTGGAAAAGGAACAAGGTCTCCAACTTATTGAGGTTACCTAGAACAGGTGGAATTGAACCTGTTAGAAGGTTAGAGCTCAAAAAAGCAGTGACAAGATTGGATAGGTTTCCTATTTCTGGAGGAATGGAACCTGATAATAGGTTTTCATACAAAGACAAGTATGTCAAGTTTCTCAGATTTGCCAAGGAAGATGAAATGGTGCCACTGATGTTATTGGTATTCAAAACAAGCTCAGTAAGACAGACTAAATGGCTTAATTCCACAGGAATTGGACCAGACAATTGATTTTCGTTCAGATGGAGGACTTGAAGATTTCGTAACAAGCCAATTTCAGGTGGGATTTCTTGTGACAGCTGATTGAACGAGAAATCGAGATAAATGAGCTTGGAAAGATTACCAATCTGGGGCGGTATGCTGCCAAAAAGTTCATTCATGGACAGATCAACGTATTCAAGGTTTGGCAAGGATGAAAATGGAAAGTCAGAGAGTGTCGTGCTGACATTGGAATTTGTGAGGTTCAATCTGTTGACACTTCCATCAATATTGCATGAAACACCAGCCCAAGTGCAAGGGCTGGAAGAATTCTTGGCTTGGGTTGGCGATATATTCCATGAAATGAAAAGAGAACTATTCTTGTTGGCAAAATTGGCTTTCCATTTCAAGAGTGAAGCAGCCTCTTCAGCAAAATCTGATGCACAAACTTTGGAAGGAAGTGTTGGCCAGAGTGTATGTGGTACTAAAATAAACATGAAAAAAACCTCTCTTATGAAATTTGGAAGCATGATTGCTTTTGCTCTATCTCAGCTGAAGATGGACCAATTGGTTAATTTGTTTACTTGTATGAACTACAAAATGAGACGTTGATGGATCCTCCCTTTAAATACAAGACGTCAGCGGTCTTCATTATCTTTTTGTTTTTTTGGCCATTCTTCTTTCCTTATGAACGTACACGTTGAAACTTAATACTTTGCCGTCAATTGGACTCTTATATTCTCTTGACCTCATAGATACTTTGCCAATTGTAATGCTGATAAAAGCAGTCCATTTCTCCTTCCTGCATTGAAACCAAGGCAAAATCAAAAGAGTTCAATTCAAGCCTGCGTACACTTTGTTTTCCTTTCTCACCTTTTGCAATTTCTTTTCTAAAAATTTTTATTAAAATTTAGAATTCAATTATCGAATAAAGACTTTGCAAAGTCTATCAGCTTCGCATTTACATTACAAACCGATCACAGAGAATTGATAGTCAACGTTCACTGCCTCTAAATGAATTTATGTGAAATGTTTTTAAACACTAGCTTAAATTGATTTCTGTCTATAAGAAAAAATACAAATAATTGTACAAATCGATTTCAGGTGGGATTTGCACAAATCGTGTGCATAAAGTACCGATTTTGTATAAAGAAAATGTTTAAGTTAACATTTTGAATTGAATTAAACCGATGCTACTTGATTTAAAAGACAACCAGTGACAACTATTGGTTTCATTTCTTGCACGTGCTATTCCAAAATGAATTATAAGTTAACAAAACTTGTGTTCTCCGGGAATTATTCGATTACCAACTTGTTAATTCATGACTATAACAAAAAATACATTGTAGTTTCAATTAAGATTATTCAATTAGTGAGTAACATATTAATTTTGTTCAACCAGAATATTAATTCAATTGTTGTGATTAATTAGTAAAATCATCTAATGAGAATTAGTAAAAGTGATTTCAACTGCCGTACTCCAACTGAAATGAGACGATAAATGTTGTTTTGGAAGAGGAACAAATTCTCCAGTTTATTCAGGTTATGTAAAGTAGGTGGACTTGGAGCTGGAAAATGGTTAGACCTATAAAAAAAAATGTTTAGAGGTCAAAAAAAAATGCAATGATAAGTTTCCGAGACTAGCTGGCTTATTGGCTTTGGAATTGAATCAGTCAAGTGATTTTCGTTCAAGTGGAGGACTTGAAGATTTCAAAACAAGCCAAAATTCAGGCTCGATTCTCGTGGCAACAGATTGGACGTGGTAATATGCTGCCAAAAAGTTCATTCATGGATGGATCAACGTATTCAATATTTAGGAATGATGAAAATGAGAAGTCATAGAGTGTAGTGTTGATATTAGAATTTTTGAGGTTCAATCTATTGACACTTGACACATCTATCATTATTGCATGAAACACCAGCACTTGGTTTTGGTTAGCCATATGTTCCATGAAATAAAGAGGGAATTATTCTGGTTGGCAAAACTGAGTCTCCATTTTAATAGGACAGCAGCCACATTTTTTTTTCGTAAGTGGGAGGTCTTCAAAATAGAATTTTCTACTTATAATCTCTTCTATCTTACCGTCCAACCCAACCTTCCCTCACCGCTTTATTTACTTGAATGAACTAAGAAATGATATATTGAATTTTACTTACAATGACTGATATAGAAGTGGATGCAATAAAGATGAATAACATAGTTTTATTTTATCACCCAATCCAACCCTTTCCGTCACTTTATTTACTTGAATAAACTAAGAAATGATATATTGAATTTTATTGACAATGACTGATATGTAAGTGGATGCAATAAAGATGAGTAACATAGAAGTGGATGCAATAAGGATGATATGCAAGCACATCACTGTGCGTGAGTTTTTCCATTCTGGCTTATAGAATATGCATCTTGTGTAATTGGAAAATCTTTTTGGGTTAGGATAGTAGAACCATAGTGGAATTGACTGTGGTGGTCGTTACTCTAGTAGTAAAACAAAGAGCTTTCTATTTCTCTTCTTGTTTTTCTTTGTTGCTTACAGCCTGTGATACTAGTAATAAACGTGGACTTGGCGACAATGGAGTGCTTTTATTTTTATCTTTATTTGTTTTTGATGACGGGAAGATTTCAAATTTAGAATCTCTTGCTTACAATTCTCCACTCTTCCCCACCATCCATCTTAGCCTTCCCCCAATAATAGTGCAACTCTGCTCCTTAAAAAACTGTTGTGGTCATAGTTTTGGTGGGAGAGAAAGAAGCGAAAGAGTTTTTCTTTTCTTTTTTGTTTAAACTTTTAGTATAAAGGTTCATAATGGTATATTGGATATTCATCTAATATCTATTTGTTGACATAAGCAAACCGGATTTATTAGTGATCAAATACATGGAAATAAGGGGTGAAGGTGTAATTTTTTGAAATTAGAAATCTATTTGTCCTCGGAATTGGAACGAAAGTGAAATCGATAGAGTTTAATTCCGGCCTACAATTTGTCTTCCTTTCTCACCATTGTGTTTCTTTTCTAAACAAGTTTCATGAAGTTTCAGAATTCAAGTGTTGAGTACAACGACTTTGTGAAGTCAATCAAAAGTAGCATTCAAGAATTGCAAGCTCTGCCGTGCTTTGAGACATTCTGCTCTCTCTATGTTTGGCATTTACTTTGAAAGCTATTCCAATTTTGACAAAGTCAAACTCTAACATAGAATCAAATCGGTGTTATGATTGATTTGCGATTTAATCAATTGAACCAATTGATCCGATTCGATTTTCAAAATACTGCGTTCATGTCTTCACAAGTAACGACCGAACAATCCCTTCCAAAATTCCTGAGGCATTTATTAGGCAGAATAGTCAAAATGGACCATTTCAGGTCCTCTAATGATTTGATTGATAGAAGACCACAGATTTGAGCAGATTCGAACACATTTATTCATGCAATTCCTGTAGCTGATGTGAAAACAAAAGGCATTAAAATAGTGTATTTTCTAAAGTTTCTTGTAATCCGGTCAGTCCCCTCCACGCGTTAAATTTGATTCACTGGAGTTGGCCGGGAGCTCAATCACCATTACCGTAGATTCTTGGAGGTGTTAGAGTGAATTCGGATGGGTTGGAGTTCGGCTTGTCAATTATTACTCTGTAATATAATAGCCATATTGACCAAATTTTCAAAGTCCTGCGTTAGTTTTATTCCAAATGTGACAATAATGTGATAGTGCAACGTTCAATTATTGACTTTTGGAATTTGTTAAACGTTTCCAAAACGGGAAGAAAAGGAAAAGAAATTGCAGGCTTACATTAAAGAAAATTAATTACTCTTTATTTTTTGGGGGGGGGGGCGCTACCGGAAGGAGAAATGGATTGCCTTTACTTGTACTTATTAAAAATGGCAAACAACCCATCAGGCCAAGAGCATATAAGGGTTCAATAATTGGCAAAGTAATGATCTTTATGTGTCCGTTTAAAAAAAGAAGAACGGGGAAGAAAAAGAAACAAGAAAGAAAATTTAGATACCAGCTACTTCAATTTTCCTAGGCAAGTACACTAATCTCATTTCCTATCTGGCCAAGAGGGGTTCAATAGTTGGCAAAGTAATGACATTTGTACTAATTAAATGGTATTTTTTATGTAATTAATTGTTTTTCTTGTAAAGACTAAATATTGGAAAAGAAGAAGATGAATAGAGACAAAGGCGAATTTAGAAGTGAGGTTCAAATAGTAATAAATGACAGAGATGTGTATGGAAGTAATATTTTTCCCGGCCTCAGTAATTATGTTAAAAAGTTTGAAAGGTATGTTTGTCTGTATGAAAGAGTATGCTAGAATCGAAAAGCCAAAAGTAGTCAAAGAGATGCTTCTGATTTTAAGCTTTTTTAGACAAAAAAAAAAAAATCAAAAAGCACAAAAATAGCTTTTCGAAAATCAGAAGTTAAATCAAGTTTTCAAAATCAATTGAAAACGTACCCATTCTCTCCTATATACGGAATAATCATCGGGTGTTCAAAATTTAGCTAACAGCATAAAAATTAACTTTTCGAAGATCAGAATTTAGAACCAAAAATTAGTTGAGAATAAGCCCATCCTATTCTATATACGGATTAATCATGTTAGGCTCACATATCTGATCTGTTTGTGACCGTAGATTAGGAGCCATCATTGATCGAGATTGGGTTGGTTGAGTCAAACAGTCTTCCATAGATTTTGGGTTTTTTTTTTTAATAATTACATTTAGGGTTTGTCAACTATAGCACTTGTGAGACATATTTCATGTGTCCTATTTTTTAAAATACAAGATTAGTTAGGAAAAGGAAATAAATACAAAGAATAGTAGGTAAGATTAAATAGAGAAAGTACATAAATATAATAGAGCATAATATAGTAGATTAGGTGAGTGCTAATGAATGTTTATGAAACACTCGTTAGAAAAATCCTTAGATTTATATAGATGACATGATAAGGGATTCGAATCCATCAACTTAGCAAAGGCATCAATTTATATGGATATAACCGATTAAGTTATGCATGAGTCATGGGATGGTTGTTTTGATATTTACCAACCATGAACAAACCAAGCACTGTCCAAATGAACCACAAAAACAAACAACAGGAAACTGAATATACAGCTTTCCATAAGCAAAACGAGGATACATAAAAACAGATTATTTTGAAACTTGAGATGCCCATTCGTATCTAGGCTTACAAACAACTATAACAGGAAGCAGTATCCCAGCCCAAATCGTGAAGTATCGTCCTACTGGGGGAAATCAATCATCTTCGGCCGCCTGTTGTTACGTGTCCTTGCCCAGAATGTGGTGAATGATAGACAGGTGGGCCTATCTTTAGCTCTGGCAGATTGGCAACTTTACCCCGCAATCCATCTGCATGAGACCAGAGGACAACATACATAAAACGATAAACCAAGATATCAGAGCTTATTTAAGGTAATGGACTACGAAACTTACTTCTTGTCCCGGAAACTGTTCTTGATGCTACAGATAAGGTGGATGAAGTTGAAAGTAAGACGAGAAAGAAAAGTGTGGTTAGAGCTTTGGCGGCCATGAATTCTACAAAAACCGGTGAATTTCGGAAGCTACCACCTATCGAAAGTTTGGTGCAATTGCTCAATTATATACACGAAGATTTACGAAATGGTCAAAGAAAGGTTTGAAATTCATAAGAGGAATGAGTCTATTCATTTAATGCAAAAATGTAGTATGCCATTCGGAATTAACCACAAAGCCTTGAAAAGCTTACTGAAAAGACAAAAAAAAAATAATATGAATAATTTTTTTTTTTTAAGTTACTCCACTGCAACTAATACTTTGCCGCCAAGCTTCTAATGGTATGCCTCATATTTTGTCCAAATTTTATAACAAAAAAAAATCCTTTTATTAAAGCCCAATATAAGGGCTGTTGCAACTTTTTTACCAATTTTGTTACTGGCAAGAGTTCAATTTTTGTTTTCTTTTTAGTTTTGGGCATATTGGGCTATAAATAGGTCTTTTTAGGACTTTATCAATTATTAATCAAATATCTTTGATTTTTTTTACCAAATTTTCTTGTGCAAAAGTAACTTAAGGCTCTTGATCTTCCGCATCAGATCCTCTATTTGAATACACAGGCTCTGAAGGCTCTCTCTCTATTCTTTAAACTACACATTGAAAGTAATTCCATAGTTAATTTTGGACCACCCTTAGTCCCGTATATTCTCTTCACCTGATATTCTCTTCTCCTTCCCGTATTGAAACGAAAGCAAAATGACTTTAATTCGAGCCCTACAATTTGTCTTCCTTTCTCACCTTTGTGCTTTCGTTTTCTATACACGTTTTATGAATTTGAAAATACCATTTATCGAATAATGACTTTGAATGGTCAAATGTGGTGTTCATCACAAACTGAATGCAGATTTAACTAATCAACAGTCAGCGGCCATTAACTAATGGAGTTGGCTATCACATTAACTGTGGGGTGGGAGGTCAAAGGCTCAAATTTTACCTCCCATCAATCTGCCTCAATATGAGATTTGTTCTAAATTCATGCGAATGTGTGGTGCACCCGTCTGGTTACGTAAAAAAAAAACTGATCAGTGGCCGTTGGCGGCGTGGTGTGAATATTTTGCCGGGTTGTCATGGTGTTTTTGTTGGAGACCTCAACCCCATCACGGGCTATTAAGTTGTCATCATCATTACCTGTTTATTCATGAATTGACACTCTACAAATAGTTAAATCCGTTAAACGTTTTCCAAGATATTAATGGTCTACTATGATTGACGACACGCTCACCTCAAATATACCCGAAAACTCTAATCCATTTACTCATATAGCACTTACAGGTAATGTGAGAACAAAAAAAAAAAATTAACAAGGGTTAATAACACTTTGCCCTCCTGAATTTAGGAGATCGTCACACTTTACTCTCTGTCAACCTTAAATATATGCACTATACCCTCATAAAAACTAGTCAAAGTAGGGCTAACAGTAGGGCCAAGCCGGACTGGTGAATATATTATGTGTAGTTTTAATGTATAACCTTAAATATATTTAATGTATAATTAGTAATCAGTATTGGTTTATGTGTAGTTTTAATGCTATAGATTTCAAATTAGCTTTACCACTTTGTGGTTATAGTGATTACCTTAAGGAAATTAAGAAATAACGAGTTTGGGTAAACTCGAATTAGTCTCAAAACTTGACCATATTATGAGCCAGGTATGAGTTATACATTTATTAGTCCAAAACTCATGGTTCGAAACCTGAATGTCTTACTAGTAGGATCAGTCGAGCCCGGACTTGTTAAAACTCGGCTCAGATGACCGATTCACAGCCCTCACAGCCCTAAGTAAAGGTTGGAAATACAAAAACAAAAATTAGTATCCTTTTGTTATGAAATTAACTATAACTTAGAATTATTTTCTTTCATTCTTAAAAGATATACATCTTCCCTATCATATCAATTATACAAAAATATAAAATTGGAAAAGCTAAAAAATTTACATTTAATTTATATCTTTAAAATTTTTTTTATTGGACTACTATTCACTTATATATGCTTCGGTCAATTTATTAGACTTTATGTCAATCAAAATGGATAAATAGAACAATACTAAAAATAAACACAATTACTAAAATTTTGAAACAAAGGCAATACTAAACTTGATTTTAGCTTAAAAAATAATTTTTTTATTATTTTATTTTATATATACTTTTGGACTAGTATTATTGTCATTTTTTGTTGACATATGTATAGTTTACCACTATTGCCTTTTTCTTAAAAAAAAAATGAAATTTGAGTTGTTCGTTATTTTCCACCTCTAAAATTTGAACTCAACTGGAATGGAACGGGACAGATCGTTTTGGAAAAGGAACAAGGTCTCCAACTTATTGAGGTTACCTAGAACAGGTGGAATTGAACCTTTTAGAAGGTTAGAGCTCAAAAAGGCAGTGACAAGATTGGATGGGTTTCCTATTTCTGGAGGAATGGAACCTGATAATAGGTTTTCATACAAAGACAACTATGTCAAGTTAACCAAATTTGCCAAAGAAGATGGAATTGTGCCGCTGATGTTATTGGTATTCACATCAACCTCAGTAAGATAGACTAAATGGCTTAATTCCTCAGGAATTGGACCAGACAAGTGATTTTTGCTCAGATGGAGGACTTGAAGGTTTCGTAACAAGCCAATTTCAGGTGGGATTTCTTGTGACAGCTGATTGAACGAGAAATCGAGATAAATGAGATTGGAAAGATTACCAATCTGGGGCGGTATGCTGCCAAAAAGTTCATTCATGGAAAGATCAACGTATTCAAGGTTTGGCAAGGATGAAAATGGAAAGTCAGAGAGTGTCGTGCTGACATTGGAATTTGTGAGGTTCAATCTGTTGACACTTCCATCAATATTGCATGAAACACCAGCCCAAGTGCAAAGGCTGGAAGAATTCTTGGCTTGGGTTGGCGATATATTCCATGAAATGAAAAGGGAACTATTCTTGTTGGCAAAATTGGCTTTCCATTTCAAGAGTGAAGCAGCCTCTTCAGCAAAATCTGATGCACAAACTTTGGAAGGAAGTGTTGGCGCTAGTGTATGTAGTACTAAAATAAACATGAAAAAAACCTCTCTTATGAAATTTGGAAGCATGATTGCTTTTGCTCTATCTCAGCTGAAGATGGACCAATTGGTTAATTTGTTTACTTGTATGAACTACAAAATGAGACATTGATGGATCCTCCCTTTAAATACAAGACTTCGGAGGTCGTTTTATCTTTTTATTTTTTTGGCCATTCTTCTTTCCTTATGAACGTACAAGTTGAAACTTAATATTTTGCCGTCAATTGGACTCTTATATTCTCTTGACCTGACTGATACTTTGCTAATTGTAATGCAGATAAAAGCAGTCCATTTCTCCTTTCCGTATTGAAACCAAGGCAAAATCAAAAGAGTTCAATTCAAGCCTACGTACTTTTTGTTTTCCTTTCTCACCTTTTGCAATTTCTTTTCTAAACATTTTTATTAAAATTTAGGTGAAATGTTGCTTAAATTGATTTCTGTCTATGAGGAAAAATACTCATAATTGAACAAACACTACCTCGATTTGTGCATAAAGTACCGATTTTGTATAAAGAAAATGTTTAAGTAGCCTTGAATTGAATTTAACCGATGCTACTTACCTTAAAAGACAACCAGTGACAACTATTGGTTTCATTACTTGCACTTGCTATTCCAAAATGAATTATATGTTAACAAAACTCATGTTCTCCGGGAATTATTCGATTACCAACTTGTTAATTCATGACTATAGCAAAAAAAAATACATTGTAGTTTTAATAAAAATTCTTGAATTAGTGAGTAACATATTAATTTTGTTCAACCAGAATATTTCCAGTAGAATCGTATTTAATTCAATTGTTGTGATTAATTAGTAAAATCATCTAGTGAGAATTAGTAAAAGTGATTTCAACTGCCGCAGTTCAACTGGAATGAGACAATAAATGTTGTTTTGGGAGAGGAACAAATTCTCCAGCTTATTCAGGCTATGTAAAGTAGGGTCCAAAAAGCGTGCAATGATGAGTTTCCGAGACTAGCTGGCTTATTGTCTTTGGAATTGAATTATTCAAGTGATTTTCGTTTTAAGTGGAGGACTTGAAGATTTCATAACAAGCGAAATTCAGGTTGGATTTTTCGTGGCAGCAGATTGAACGTGAAGTCGAGATAAATGAGAAGTCATAGCGTGTAGCGCTGATATGCTGCCAAAAAGTTCATTCATGGACAGGCAACGTATTCAGTATTTAGCCGTAAATAGTAGAATTTTTGAGGTTCAATCTGTTGACATACACGTACATTATTGCAGAAACACCAAGTGCAAGGGGCGGAAGAATTCTTAAATTCCTTGATACAAAATTATTGTAAGGCAAAAGTTTAAGAAACATAGTTGCAACTAATCCAAATCCCTAAATATACTTATGAGTTAGAATCAACAATTCTGTTGCTTTCTTGAGGGTCAATACTGATAATTCATAGCTTAAATTCTAACTTTCTTTTTGATTTAGTAAATGCCAAGTAGTCAAATTCTTGGTTTAGCTATCTCAATATATTTAATATGTTATCTAGATACTGATTCACTGCCTTTTGTAATAGCTGCTTGTATTTTAACTAAACATACACGGGTAGTTTCAGTGACAAAGCATGCCTTTTATATACTCCACCTGTTTAAACTCTACTAAAACTGACCACCATCATTTCTTGATCCATTTTATTCTTTTTTGTAGGTTCTGTTTGTGATTCATAAGACAAATCAATTTGTTACTTCTATTTGGATTCAAAAACTGTATTTCTCTTTAAATCTGGTCATTGTGATCAAAGGGACTGGACGAGTCTTAGTATGAACAAATTGAGGACCTTTCAAGATGTATTAACCGTTGATTATATTTTATTACTATTTTTCATGTATTTTGAATTAATTGGATATATTATTGTTAAAAAATTCTTGATTATGTACTTTTTAATGAAATATTACTAGTTCGTGTATAATTTTAATATTGTGGTCTTATGGATGTTAAATTAACTTTAGAACTTAATAGTTATAGTAATTATATTAAGAAAACTAAGGAGTAATAAGTGAGTTTGGTTGAGCCAGAATTAGACTCACAATCCGAATATTTTATGATCAAGTATGAGTTTCATATTTATCAACCTAAAACTCATAATAGTAAACCCAAAAGTGGTACTGATTACATGAGTCGAGATTGAATTTGTTAAAACCCAATTTACAAGGATCGATTGACAAGCCTACTAATTTTTCATTTTAAGAGGGCAGTAGTCACCTCTTTTTTTTTTGGATAAGTGGAAGGTTTTGAAAGTAGCATCTCTTATTTATGATCTCTTCTATCTTACCATCCAATTCAACCTTCCTTCGCCACTTTGTTTACTAAAAATAAACTTAGCAATGATATATTGAATTTTATTGACAATGACTAATATAGAAGTGGATGCAATAAAGATGAGTAACATAGAAGTGGATGTAATAAAGATGCTATGCAAGCACATCACTCTGCTTGAGTTTTTGCTTTTTGGCTTGTAGAATGTGCATTTTGGGTTGTTGGAATATCTTTTTGAGATATTTTCTTCTTTGGGCGGCAATTTGTGCCTTTGGGTTATGATAGTAGAAACATAGTGGAATTGATTGTGGTGGTCATGGCTCTAGTAGTAGAACAAAGAGTTTTCTATTGCTTTTTTTTTTTTTGTTTTTCTTGAGTTTTCTATTGCTTTTTTGTTTTTTTTGTTGACTAGTGGTTGGTGACAGTGGTGTGTTTTTATTTTTTTATTTTTAGAAGTGAAAGATTTTAAGTTTAGGATCTCCTAATTACAATCTCTCTTCCCATACCATCCAATCCAACTCTCCCCCAATAGTGGTTCAATTCTACTCTAAAAAAAATAGGTATGGTCATAGTTTTGGTGCGAGACAAAGGAGCGAAAAAGAGTTTATCTTTTCTTTACTTTTTTTTTTTAAACTTTTAGTATAAAGTTCCACAATGATATATTGGATATTCATCTAATATCTTTTGTTGACATAAGCAAACTGGGGCTTATTAGTGATCGAGTTCATCGAAATAAGGGGTGAAGGTGTAATTTTTTGAAATTAGAAGGGAGTTAGTTGAAATTCTTAAAAACTTCGACAGAGATTTCTTAAATTATCCCTTTCCAATGCAGACAAAGGAAATCCATTTGTCCTCCGAATTGGAACGAAAGCGAAATCAATAGAGTTTAATTCAGGCCAACAATTTGTCTTCCTTTCTCACCTTTGTGTTTCTTTTTCTAAACAAGTTTCATGAAGTTTCAGAATTCAAGTATTGAGTATAAAAGACACTGTGAAGTCAATCAAAAGTAGAATTTGACAGTCACCGGTCAGCTCCTTTAAAAGCAAGTTGAAAAAGACAACATCATAAACCAAGCCAATCAGCACAGAAGTGATTTGGTTTAGTGATGCGATGAGGGACTGCAATCAGCAAGAATAGGTAGGTGCATATTCATGAGTGGATAAGTCAGCATGTTGAATGAGCTCAATTGGAATTTTTACATTTTGGAAAAACCACTTCAGCCAGACCAAATTCCACTTCTCTTTTCCCTTGACTCAAGTGACTACTCTACTTGACGTCCATAGTTTACGTTGGTCTTGGAATACACGAGCAAGTTAAAAATTCTCAGTCAGTCATGGGCCTTCCGCAGTGGTACTCACTTTAGTAGCGTGTAAAACACCCACCCTACGAATTCATGTTGACATTCAAACTAGATTAAATTACTGTAATTAGCTACTTGTATATGTACCTCTCGAATAGCGAGAGTTGATTCATTGCTGCCGCTGACACTTCCGATAATCAATTTTTGGGGAAAAATTCTGGTATGGCTATACCCGCTGCTTGGGTGGAATTAGGTAGGGGTGTGCAAAAATTAGTAAATCCGAGAAATCCAATCCACAGCTAAGACAAAATAATCGAGATGTCTTATCTTGTTTGACAAAATTGGCTAACTCATATGCAACTCTATTGCCTTCCTTAAGAATCTAATCCGTAGCTAAGACAATCAACCTTTTCAAAGATATTTCTATATCATCATTCATCATTCTTCAGTAGATATTTGTTCGAGTGCATTAATGATAATGTGATGTGAATTTTGTCCTTAAATCTATTTGGCAAAACATATAACAGTGTGCAGTTCGCGCATGCACGGAACCGGATCCGTTAAAACAGGATAGCTGCTCAATATCTGCTCAAGCAGATTGAGCAGATATCCTCTCCTATACACGAATAATAATATGAATGCAGATTGGATCAGTGGCTTAGATATCTCATCCGCTGGCACCCCTGAATTAGACGCCATCTTTCATAGACCATGTGTGGTCCTTTCTTTTCTTTCATTTTTTTTTTGTTTCTAATTAATTTATACGGATGACAAGATAATTTATTCAAATCCATCAACTTAACATAGGCATCAATTTTATATGGATATAACCAGCTATGTTATGTTATGTTAATTTCAAAGCATCACTATGGTGAGTTCACTATCTTGTCTGTCATGGCATGATGCTTCAGTCATGAGATGATTGTTTAGATATATACCAACCATGAACAGATCAAGCACTGCCCAAATGAACCAGAAAACAAACAACAGAAAACTGAATATTTTCACGATTTCGTATCATTTTGATACTTGACATGCATATTCGAATATAGGCTTACAAACAACTATAAAAAGGAGCAACATCCCAGCTCAAATCCTCAAGTATCATCTGATTGTGGGAAATCAATCATCAAAGGCTGCCTGGAGGAGGACACTAGGGGGACTGAGCCGGATGACCTGTGACTGACACGTGTGATCTTTGTCACAATCTGAGTCCAAGAGCTGGCCCAAGTAATTTTTGGGTTGAAATCCACTAGCCCAAAATGATTAAACCAAGTTACATAGTAGCCCATGAACTCTAGTTCTTAAACCATTTACTTTGCTCTTCCTCTTCCGATGTGGAATGCTACATTTTCCCCACTTTTAAGACTTTGCGTTCTCGCAAAACCCATCAAAATCTAAACTGTCCACTTTATCATGTTCGAACTCTAGAGGTGACCTCCATCTAGGGCTTCACACGAGTCGAGCTATTCACGAATAGATCGCGAGTAGCTTGACTCAAAACTTGACTCGAGTTCAGTTAACATCGAACTCGAATTGAGTTCGAGTTAACCAAGTTGAACTCGAACTCAAAGATATTTAACTCATTAACTCGTGAGTCGACTTAATTTTATATATTTATATTTATATTTTTTTATTTTATTAGCGAAATTACATATATATTCTTAATATTTTATTATATGTTAAGAAAAATTATTTTTTATTCATATTTTTAAAAATAAAATAATTATTTTTTATTTTTTTAAGCTCAAACTCAAGCTCACTCAAATTTGAATCAAGCTTAAGTTTGAACTTTACATTGAGAGCTCATCAAGCTCGAGCTTGATAAAATTAAATCAAAATTTAGCTCAATTAGACCAAAATTCGACTTAACGCAACTCATTTACAGCACTCCTCTAGTTCAATGTGGCACTTAGTCCAGTAGGTTCTAGAGGTAACCCTCAAAATTCACCGGCATGAGACCAAAGTACGGCATACATAAAACGATAAACCAAGATATCAGGGGTTATTTAAGGTATTGAACTACGAAACTTACTTGTCGTCCCGGAAACTGTTCTTGATGCTGCAGATAAGATGGATGAAGTTAAAAGTAAGACCAGAAAGAAGAGTGTGGTGAGAGCGTTGGGATTCATGAATTCTGGAGAGAGCGGCAAATTCTTTGTAGCCACCACGTATTAGAAAAGTTGGTGCAAATGCTCAATTATGTATAGGGAAGATTTAGGAAATGGTTAAAGAAGGATTTGATGGAACACTTGATGCAAATGCTCAATTATTGTTGAGATATGCCAACTTTTTCTATAAATTTTTAAATTATTTTTTATATTAGAATAATTTAGTTAGTAGCTAAATACGTCTTGTTGTTAGGATATTTGTTAATCGAAGATGATGTTGGTTTGTTAACATATATTTTAGCTAAAATTTGCTAAGCAGAGAATTAATTTATCAAGTAGTTTTGTTGAGTTTTTTTAGAGAATTGTTAACTGAAATTGTGCTAGTTTGTTGTTTTATAAATACTGTAAATAGGTTACTGATGAATGAAGAACTCAAGTTCATTTTCCAACCCTTAATACAAGTCTATTATAAGTTTTTTTTTTGTAACAATAACTAAGATGTTCTTTCTTAGTTTATACTCTAAAAACCAACAATTATATATAGGGAAGATTTGGAAAATGGAAAAAGAAAGAGTGGATATTCATCAAAAGGGTATAATTTGGATAAATTTGTGAAAGAATGATGAGTAATTAAAAATGTGCAAAACTATAATTTTAAGAGTAGACTAGATAGCTTAGAAGAGAAAATAACAAGCACACAAGTAGGACGAAAATGAAAGTGAAAATATTAACAAAGAATTCATGATTTCTTTACCCCTCAAGACGGCTGAGGAGTTTCTTTCTAAATATATAATCTGTACATCTATGGCTAGAAATTAAAGGTCTTCTTCGCCCTGGTTTCTAAGTTATACGGGATTAGACAGTACAAGATTTCAGTCAACTTGAGCTATCATGAATTCCAATGAAGCAGTGAATGAGAAACTAGATAAGAGTGGACTGGAGTAACTGGACTCAACGGATCATCGGAAAGGGGCCAATTTGGACTGTACACTACAACCAGCAATTGACCAATCCATTGGGAGGATAAATTACATTATTGATTATATCTGGCAATTGGGCGGGTTCGGCTTATTTTAGGTGGGTTTATATTTGATTTTCATTTAAATAAGTTATCTTCAATTAGCCCAACTTTAGATTTGATTGATTTTGGATTGGATCATATTAGATCATGTCAAATTCATGGCCCAAATATAACCCAACTTATTAATTAATACTATACCTGGCAATTGGACGGGTTGGACGGGTTTTGGATGGATTACTATTAGGTTTTCATTTAAATGGGTTACACCCAATCTATCAAACTTTAGATTGGGTTAATTTTGGGTTTGCTCATATTGGGTCATCTCAAACCCATGATCCAAATATGACCAAATATATTAATTAATAGATTTTGATACATAAACTCTCTCAAATATATTTTCACATAAAAAAAAAATTTTCACACACATAAGCACATTTTTTACATAGATAGACATATTTTCACATACTAAAACACTCACAGATACAAACGCATACTCACTTTTTAAGTTCTTTTGAAATACTTTATGTTTACACATACAAACACACTAAAATACACATGTATGATATGGGAAGAGATGGGGGGTTTTGGCATGGGTTAGTGGTGTCAGAAATGGATTTAGCGTAGTGTGTATTTTGCAGTAAAATGCAGAAGGAATTGTGTTATGAAAGCAAGGGTTGGGTGGGTTGTTGGGTTTTGAGCATAATTGCCAGGTTTAATTAATACATTTTGATATATAAACTTCTTACATTTATTTACACACACAAAAAGACTTTTTTGACATACATAAACACATTTTCACTTACACAAATATATTTCACACACACAAACGCACACTCAGTTCTTAACCTTCTCGGAAACACATCATAAATAGAATAATATTTCATATTGGTTGTATTGTGAATTTTAGATAATAAATTCAACATTTAAATAGATTAGCTAAAAAAAATTCGTTTACGTTATACTTTTTAAAACTACTAATTGATTGAAACTTTTTTTTGTCACAACTTATTTAACACTTTAACCATTCATATTTTCTCTATTGTAAGTTCTAAAATGTATTTAAATTATTGAATGCTAGATTATATTATGCTTGAAAATGTAATTAAAAGACATAATTTGTTGTATTATAATATTGATGAGGAATTATTAACAATGAAATAAAACAAGTTAGAGAAAAGTGAAAGAATGCAATTAGAACAAATTTAAAACTCTATTCTGGGTACACAAAAATATTAACAAATAGAATCAAGTAGCAATTGGAGATTAGCGATAAAAAAAAAGAAAAAAAGGGGAGGAAAATAACAGACTCTTAAAAGGCATAATAAACTATTATAGAAGTTGAGCAACTATAAACACTATTGTAAAAGAAGAATGAGCATGATATTTTATTTCAAGTTTCTTTTTTTCTTTTAAATAAAAACTAAAAAATAATTGAAAACATATATATGAGAATTTTGAATACAAATTGGTCAATAAATTATTAACACATGTCCAAATGCAAGTGGTTTGGCGTATGTATATTGAATTTTATATTTATTGTTTTGAACTATTTTTAAACAAGTTGGGTATTGGATGCCCTAATAAAAAACTCAATCCGCCAAATGAATAATTTAGTTTGTTATTACTCAACCCAACAAAACCCATAACTCAACTAACCTAACCTATCCTTTAAAATAAATGAGGGTGAGTTTTTTTTTTTTTTTTTTTGTCGACAGTGGGTATCTGGGCCCGTGGACTGGTTACCGTACGACCCAACTAATCAATGGGGGTGAGTTGTTAGGTTATGGGTTTTGTCGCCAGTTCTATTCTTGATGATTAGTCATGCTTACTTCTTTACTACTTTACATTAAAAGGAATCGTACTTGTGTCCCTTTATAAATTCAAGAAAATGTATGTAACACTTAGTACTTGTGTTGTTAGTTACCTTTCTGAATTAGTCCGTGTTTGTTATGTTATGGGAGAAGATATTCCCTATTGGCGTTATTTCCAAGAGTAAAAGGGCAATGGTGAAGGGGAAATTTTCCAAAATCTCTATATGGAATTGGAGACACCAAAATGGATCATGACTATTGTTCAATGATGTTTGGAACTGATTCACACACTGGCAGTAATACTTTCTGTTCTACTTGGATTTCCTTGTATTTAATTCAGAGACATATTTAGTAAAACACTGAACGATTATAATATCAATTATTCCACATACGTTTATCAAAATTTTTTTTAAGTACGATTAAAAATTTGATACAAAATTATGAGTTGAAGGAAATAGCACATATAAATGTCTGTGTGAATAGTATGACCAAATTCATAATTTATCAGGTTAAAAAAAATTGGTGAATTATTATGAATTTAAAAGATTATGCTACATTAATATCAATTTTAACTCATATCCTTATGTATGAGACAAAAGAGTATTTTAATTTTCATCATCTTTTGAATTTTATGTGTATAAATTTATCTGAATTTTCTTATGTATCATAACTACGTGCTTTATAACTTAAAAAAAATGACATCATCCTTGACAAAATTTCAAATTTTTTTCATAAATTGAACAAGCTTTATATATATATATATATTTATATATATAGCTAAATTGTGTGAGTATTTCTTAAAAAAAATTGTGGGATTTTTTTTATTGTAGAAACAATATGAATATAATGCAATTTTTTACAAGAGATGGAGACTCTTATTTACAAAATAACCAAGCAAAGAAATACTATTGTCTTGAGATGAATTCTTCTCATATTTTGGCTTAATAGTAGACCAGATCCGATGATTAGATTTAGATGGAGTTTGTATAATTTTTTTCTAGTCGGAAAAGGGTGGAATTTAAGCAACAGAGAGGGGACAGGGAAATTAGAATGATTCATATGAAGTCAAGTTCTCCTTTTGTGGATTGAAAATTAGGCAAAATGCATATCCATTCAATAGTTCAATGTTGAATGTTTTGAGCCAGTTTTGATGGCAATAAACAACGTTAAATCCTTCTAATTGCTGCTTAGTTCCCTCATCGGTCGTGTACATGAAATTATAATTGCCTGTCCTTAAACATCACATTCTATAAAATTGGAATGATACAGAAAAGATTAGCATGACCCCTGTGCAACGATCACACGCATAGATTGAGAAATGGTCCAAATTTTTTTGGGTCTATCGGTTTATGCAGATTTGGGTCTAAATCTAAAGATGACTGATACATTGACGTTCAAGAGTCAATTTAGGCTATTTCTGTGCTGATTGGGCCCGAGTGAATTTAGGCAAAATCCATGAACCACTCATATCTTGATGTTCATAACTGATTTAACTCATTGGGGCATAGTTATTAAATCTGACTTGAATTTCGAGTCAGAAAGGTGATGAGTTCATCAGATTACCGGTTCAATTGCAGATTCCACAATAACTCTCAATCAACGGTGCTTGGACGGACTTTTCCTGGTTCACCGATTGGACCGTATAGTCGCTGACTAGTCAACGGGTTTGTCACTTGACCGATCTAATTATTGACCCAACCCGACCCTATGACTGATTCACCAAGTTGATCGGTTTGACCGTCGGACCAAGTCAAGTTTTATTACTACGTGTTGGTCGATTTTTTTCTTTAATTAACAATAGTATTTTGGATAAATTTACAAAAATGAACAAGAGTAATAGACAAAGAATAATTGTTTGACTAGAATAATGTTGCAATAATATGTTTCGAATCTTAACTTAGGTAAGTTTTAGGCAGGATCAATTTGGTTCTCAGATACAAAATATTATATTATAGAGATTTGATCTTAGAAAGGTAAACGTGATGTTGTATATCTTTCATGTTTGGCAATTCATGTGATGAATTGAAGTTATTAGGGTAAAAAAAAAAAGTGCTTATGTAAGACGTATATTATAGAGAATGATTTTTCAAAGGTAAACGTGATGTTTGATATGGCTGGAATGATATGGAAAAAATACTTGAATGGCACCCAAAAATGTAGAGGAGCCAACTGGGCTTAGTAAGTAAAATGCTCATCTGCTTTGCTCACTGTCCTATCACGGACAAAATAATAAACACGAGATATTGAATGAAAAGGAGGCAAGATTCAAGGCAAAATGAAATTACACCTTAATTTATTTGTTACCAAAAAAAAAGAAAAATAAGAAATATCCTTTCTGGGGCCATTTGTTAACTAATACCTACCTACTTGTTGGCCACATGTTGCACCCACAGATAACAAACTAGAAATCATATGCATGGTTGGCCTAGATTCTGGATTCACATGTAAACATGCCTCTGCTATCTTGAGGATGAATACCAGGATCTTTTCAATTTCTTGTGTGGGATGCGAAAGTCTCTGGTCCAACAACTCTTTCAATTCTATGTCTCCAGTTGTTGAAGACATTAGATGGGCAACAAATTCACCAGGGTGCTTCCCCTTGATTATTTCCAATGTCAGTACCCCAAAGCTATAAACATCACATTTTTCAGTGACTCTCATTGTGTAGGCAAATTCTGCATGGAAAATCATGTTATCAGCGAAACCTGTACACATAATACTCGAAAATAGAGAGAAATTATAACCCTGTTAATTACCTGGTGCAATGTATCCCAATGTGCCAGCTGGAGTGGTCCAATTGGATGAGTCCCTCCTGAGAAATTTAGCAGTGCCAAAGTCCGAAACATGAGCCTCATATTCTGAATCAAGCAACACATTGTTGCTTGAAATGTCTCGATGAACTATTGAAGGTGAACAATCATGATGCATGTAAGATAGTGCTTGAGCGACACCTTTGATGATGTTCACCCTCTTTTCCCAATCTAGTTCCTTAGCTTGTTCGTCAATGCTGAAAATTTTGGCCAAGCTACCTCGCTTGAGGTACTCGTAGACCAAAAAGGAGTGTTTAGAATTTGAGCAGTAACCATGGAGCTTCACAATGTTTCTATGCTTGATGTTTGTCAATGCCCTTATCTCGTTCAAGAAACTGTTGAAGCACACCTTCTCGGGCAACAGGTGAAGCCTCTTTACAGCTACTAAGTTAGAAGGTGGTAGAATTGCTTTGTAGACACTTCCAAAACCTCCTTCACCTACGCAGAATATTTCACTGAACTCTTCTGTTGCTTTTATAATTTCTCTGTACATTGCTTTGCCATCATATGTGGATATGGAAAACAAATCAGCATCCTTGACATTCTCTGTGGTCTTCCTTTTTCTTTGTCGACATATTTTAAGAGCTCCAAAGAATGCAGAAAGAAGTAAGAGTGATCCTAGAAGAGGGAGCACAATTACAAGTACAAGATTCAACCCCTTATTCTTTACATGCTTTCTAATTAATTGAGGACTTTCACAAGCTTGTAAACCAGGAATATTGCCACACAATCCTTTGTTTCCCCTCAATTCTTTTATGGCGAGAGTTTTAAAGGCTCCTCCATAAGGAATTGGCCCCTCTAAGTTATTGAAAGATATGTTAATATGCAATGAACCAGGTAGTTCTGCCAAAGCATTTGGAAGGAAACCAGAGAGGTTGTTATGAGAAAGATCCAATATTTCTAGACTCTGAAAACTCCTGAACTCAGATGGTATTTTTCCCGTGATGTAATTATGACTCAGATCCAAGATAGAAAGGTGAGTTAACTTGGCCATCTGAGGTGGAATCATTTGACTTAGATTGTTGTTGCTCAAGTTCAGGTAAAACAATTGTTGGCAACGTCCTAAATTTTCTGGGATAGATCCACTCAAGAAGTTTCCTGACAGGTCTAGATAAAGCAGATTTTTTAGCAAACCTAATTCTTCAGGTATTTTGCCAGAAAGGTGGTTATATTGAAGAGTTAGATTTAGCAGAGAAGCCAGATTCATAACTTGCTCTGGAATTTTCCCAATCAAGTTATTGGAAGAAAGATCAAGCCTTTGAAGTTGAGACGCGTTTCCCAGCTGCGAAGGGATTCTACCTGTGATGTGATTGTCTGCAAGCAAAAGTGCTGCCAAGTTTGGGCTTCTACCCCAGTTGCCAGAAAGTCCACCAAAGAAATCATTGTTCCTAAGATCCATGAAATTCAAGTTTGGATAGATACCAAACATCTCTGACAGGTTCCCGGTTAGTTGGTTTCCATCAAATCGAACTCTGATTAAACTGGAGCAGTTTTTCAAGCTTACAGGGATTGGACCAGTTAGCCTGTTGTTGCTTACTGTGAAGTTTTGAAGTGTTCCGTTTTGGCAAAGATGTTCTGGCAGATGACCAGACAATTGATTTGTATCCAGTTCCATCACAGCCAACTTTGTCAATTGCCCGAGCTCCACTGGAATGGAACCAGAAAACTGGTTTTCACGGAGAAACAGAAATTCCAGGTTGCTCAGATCACCAAATGATTTAGGAATAGAACCATTCAGTTCATTCCTGTCTAGTTCCAAATCTGTAAGTAGCTCTAGGTTGCCCAACTCTTGGGGAATTGAGCCTGAGAGTTGGTTATCATAGAGATGGAGGACAGTCAAATTCGTCAGATTACCCAGTGATGTTGGAATTGTCCCAATGAGATTATTTCCAAACAAGCTCAAACTCTGGAGTGATTTCAACTGCCCTAACTCTACTGGAATGGGACCGGACAGATCGTTTTGGAAAAGGAACAATGTCTCTAGCTTATTGAGGTTACCTAGAACATGTGGAATTGAACCTGTTAAATGATTAGAGCTCAGAAAAGCAGTGACTAGATTGGATAAGTTTCCTATTTCTGGAGGAATGGGGCCTGAAAATTGATTCTCATACAAAGACAAGTATGTCAAGTTTCTCAGATTTGCCAAGGAAGATGGAATAGTGCCGCTGATGTTATTGGTATTCAAGTCAAGCTCAGTAAGATGGACTAAATGGCTTAATTCCTCGGGAATTGGACCGGACAAGTGATTTTCGTTTAGATGAAGGACTTGAAGATTTTTTAACAAGCCAATTTCCGGTGGGATTTCTTCTGACAACATATTGGCCGAGAAATCGAGATAAATGAGCTTGGAAAGATTACCAACCTGGGGTGGTATGCTGCCAAAAAGTTCATTCATGGACAGATCAACGTATTCAAGATTTGGCAAGGATGAAAATGGGAAGTCATAGAGTGTAGAGCTGACTTTGGAATTTGTGAGGTTCAATCTGTTGACGCTTCCACCAATGTTGCATGAGACACCCGCCCAAGTGCAAGGGCTGGAAGAATTCTTGGCTTTGGTAGGCGTAATATTCCATGAAATCAAGAGGGAACCATTCTGGTTGGCAAAACCGGCTTTCCATTTTAAGAGGGCAGCAGCCTCTTCCGCAAAAGCTGACGCACAAACTTCGGGTGGAAATGATGGGGCTAGTGTATATAGCACAAAAAGAAACATGAAAAAGGCTTCTCTTGTCACGCCAGTACGCATGATTTCTTTAGCTCACGCTCAGCTGAAGCTGGATCAAATTGGTTCACTTTGTTTATCTAATGAACTGCATGATGAGATATTGATGGTTCATCCCTTTAAATACAAGACTCCAGAGGTCGTCCTTTTCTTTCTTTCTTCTCCCTATTCTTCTGTCATACAGATAAAGTACACATTGAAAATTGATTCTTTGTCCTTAATTGGACCCAAGTTTTGTCTTGGCCTGTTAGGTAGTTTCCCGGTTCTGATAAAGGCCATTCTTGTCACCTTTCTGTATGAAAACGAAAGTAGATCAGTAGAGTTTAATA
This sequence comes from Coffea eugenioides, assembly GCF_003713205.1. NCBI lineage: Eukaryota > Viridiplantae > Streptophyta > Magnoliopsida > Gentianales > Rubiaceae > Coffea > Coffea eugenioides. The sequence continues at coordinate 10,399,610 of NC_040037.1, forward strand.
AAAACCCACTATTCTCTTTTTCTAAACACGTCTATCAAATTTCAGAAGTTAATTATTCAGTAAGGACTTTGAAAAGTAAATCAATGTGGCATTTTGATTTTACATTACAAACCTACCAGAGATTTTAATAGTCAACAGTCAATGCTTCTAAAGGGCAGTTGAAAAGACCTTCTATATTATACTATCTAGTAGCTGATTGGTGCATTAGATTTCGTACTCCGACGATGTCCTCAATATCCTTATCCTTATATTATATAAGATTGAGTTTTGGTCAAAGATCGGGTTGAATTTCAACCGCGTGATAGGGGTTTTTTGGGAATGTGGGATGTTGTTTGGTTTTCTTAAAACTTTTGGTACAATTGAGTGGAGCATGTATTTGGGTATGTTTACCGAAATATTCTTATTTTGGTACATTAGAAGTTTTGATTTATATAGGCATCTGAGTATTTCTGGAAGGTAAAATTATTTTGCAACCATTTTTGCACCGTGTACAACTCATATATGCTTATATGTTGGTGTAATTACTGGAATGATATTATAGATACATTTAATTTAATTGTGGTTTTGTTGTGCAATTAAAACAAAGACATGTTGCTATAACTACTCATTTGAGATTATTTTTTTGTTTGAAATAACTTGTCTGATCGTTTCCCAACTCATATGAGCTCACGTCTAAAACAACCCATTCATTTTCCCATTTATATCTCAATTAAATAGCCAAAAACATGGGTATTGAATGAATAAACGGCTGAGCATCGCTATGGTTGTTTCAATGCTTCCCCTTTCACCTTCTTCAGTTTCTCCCCTTTCGGTTTCTGGAATTGGGATATTTTTTGCGGCCTTTATACTAAACATCTCAGAATGGTATTCAGCCGCAGCTATTCATGGTGGTTTAGCTTGAGATTAGATTTGTTCCTCAATTTTGTTGTTTATGTGGGTGGTTCTTGTGGTTTGTAGCATCAATGTGTGGTCAAATCCTAAAATTTGAAACTTTGGTTGTGTAGTTTAGCTGCAAGATGAAGATTTTTGCACGGAATCGGTGTCCTCTGAAATTTAACTGGTTTGCTTATAATGATAGGTTCGGAGAAACTTTAAGAAAAAACTTCCCTGGAGGTATTTGGAACAAGGTCAGCTTTCTAGGGTACTCTAGTTTACTACATTAATCCGGTCATGGTGTATTTTCTGCTATATGAAATAAGAGATTCACTTCCTCTTTCCTTTTGGGAATAGCCAGTAGCAGGACAGAAATCCATCGATGTAAGGCAGGACAGGAGAACGACTGGGATCTTATAGAGTTTTTGGCTTTCAAGCATTTTCCTCGCTCGTTTTGTTAGAGAAAGTGAATGGTTTGCTTGACGGGGGAAGAGATGTGCTAGCTATTTGCTTTCTTAGAAAACTAAGCGACTAATTTACTGTTGAGAGGTCAGAAATTCCTACAACAAACTCTTTCTTTTTCTTTTAGTGACATAGTAAACCTTCTTGCTAAATTAGTAGCCATCAGGGAATATCCCTTTAATGGGAATACGGCTACCTGCCTTTCTTTCCTAAGCTGGCTAAGCAAATTAGTCCTCAATTGAAAAAGGAAGGTTCTACCACGGTTGGGGTTAGCCATTCCTGTTAGCCTTGATGAGCTCCTCTTTGCCTTTAGGTAACTGTAGTCACTTGCTAATTGATTATAAAGGTAAGCTTATTCACCTTGACTTCTTTTTATAGTTTACACACTTTTGTATTGGCGCTTTTTACTTTATGTAGGATGAATCTGATTAATTTCCTGAACCACTAGCAGTTGACTTTGGGCATTGAGTCCTTACTCCTTTTGACAAGAGCGCTTACTTCTATGATACCATCACCGGTACCGGCTGCTCCTCCGCACCATGCCCTGGATATGCCATTTAACATTTGTACAGCAAACACGTTTTACATAAAATATCAAACTCCAGCTTCTTTAACTATTTCTTCTGAAATTATCCCTCTAATTATAGGTACGAAACACTCGCGCGATGCGCGAGCACTCCCCCCCTAGTATAATTTAATGTAGTTTTTTTAGTCTTGCCTTACTTATGCTATTTGAGTTTATTTATGTAATTTTAGAAATAAAGTTGATATTGAAATATATTACCTTAATTTTCTTGAAGAATAAAAGTTCATATTTGGAAGCAATTCCAAGGGAAGGATTTTAGAAGTTTCTATGGCTATACTTGTGGTATCAAAATAAGAATCAAGCACTTTCGCCAAATTCTTAGAACAATAATTCTTTTAGGATGCATTTGATAAAACCGAACTGTAAAAATTGAAATTTGAAATATGAATACATTAAATTACTGAATTGTTAAATACTAAATCTGATACATTTGAGTGTATATCACATTAAGTGATAAATAATATTTATTTTTGGAAATAAATTTTACTTAAGAAATTAAGTACTACTTAATTAATTCAGATATTTTATTTTTTAGGGTAAATTATATTTTACCGCCCTGTGGTCTACCCTTTTTTTACATAACCCTCCTATGATTTCAAAAACTATACATAACCCCCTCATGGTTTGGATTAAAGTGTCAAAGTAACGGAAATAGTCACTCGTAACGGAACTTCTAAAAATATCGAAATTACCCTTATAAATACATGACACATTATCCCCGTATGATTTTTATATTTTACCATATAACCCCCTTATGATTTAATACTTTATCATATAACCCCCTTATGATTTTCAAAATATACACATAACCCTCCTTGGTTAATACATAAATTTCAACTTTACATATGGGTATTTTGACATTTTAGGTGACGCCGTTATGAATGATCATTTCCGTCACTTTGACACTTTAATCCAAATCATAAGGGGGTTATGTATAGTTTTTGAAACCATAGGGGGGTTATGTGAAAAAATACTAAATCACATGGGGGTAAAGTGGAATTTGCCCTATTTTTTATTATCAAACGTGTATAAACATGTTAAAACTTGAACCCATTAAATTTAAATATTAAATTGAACTATCAAACAAGGGTTAGTCTATTGCAACAAGAACAGTCAAGAGGTTTTACAAAAAATTAATAAGAACTTTGAAAAAAAAAAATTTCCCCAGCATGTGCGACAGGAATTAAGTGACCCAGTTGAGGTGTTGCTACGGTGGTGGCCTTGGAGCAATTCGGACGAAATAGTGGGCCGGGTAGGTCATATGTCCGGAATGGTGCGTGGAAGTCTGCTGTAGCTTCGAGTTCTATGGTGTTAATTTTCTAAAGTCAAACATGTTTGCTAACAACTTGGATTATTGTGAAATCTTGCTTAAAGCCGTGGATTTCACTTGAAACAAGAATTGTGAGCGGCCGCCAACTGAGTGAGGTGACGAAGAGAGAGAATGAGTGAGACTGGGGAGACAAGGCCAGAAGAGAGAAGTTCGTGAATCTTCAAAACCTTGATTGGATGGTGAATTAAAATATGATTGAGAAGAAAATTTAGGGATGTGACCCTTTTATCAAACTCTACTAATCTACCATTCTTATTTTATATTTCCTAAAAAGACTTGTGTGTCCCATTGTTATAATAGAGATTCTTTGACAAGATTAGGTCTCATAGTTTTTCTCAATTTGGATTTTTTTATATTAAACTCTTGGTGTTACGTGACTTTTACTTTTTGACATTTAATTATTGATGTCATTGTTTGGTAAGTTGGTTTAATCTATTTTCATTAGCACTTGGAAAAAGAGCAATTTATCCTAGATTAATTCTAATATCGTGTGCCTGATTCACAAAGTGGTATCCGAGCAATCATATTGGGTTGGTCATTTATACTGATTAAAATGGATAACTCAAATAGTGGTTGTATAACAAAATTAAATGTAATTAATTATTCGACTTGAAAAATTAGAATGAAAGATTATTTGTATTATGGAGATTTATTTGAATATGTTGTAAAGGATAAGAATAAACCAAATGATATAGGCGATGAAAAGCGAGTTAATATGCAAAAAAAAAAAACTGTTGGCGAGTGCATTTGATAAAAGGAGAAGTTTTTATTAACAAAAATATTGGAAAATATCCAGCTTGATTTAGAAAATCAGAGTCGCTATTCTAGAGGAAACAAACGAGATGTATCTGTGTGTGTGTGTGTGTGTGTGGTTTTTTTTTTTTTTTTTGGACAAATTTTGCTGACTCATGTGTAACTCTATTGGCTTCCTTGGGGATCCAATCCATATCCAAGACATTCAACCTAGTCCAAAGATATTCGTATATCATCAATCGATGGTCTATGTCACTGAGACACTCTTCATCATTGTTCATTCTTCAGTAGATACTTGTTTCAGTGCATTCATGATAATGCAAGTTGAATTTTTTTTTTTTCGCAATGTATTTGGCTAAACATATAAGAGCGTCCAGCTCCGGATCTGTCAAAGCTAGCAGATATCGTCTGCTATACACGAATAATCATATGAATGCAGATAGGAGCAGCGGCTCAGATATCTGATCTGCTTGCACCCTTGCGATTATTAACCATCTCCGATCGAGATTGCATTGTTCAAGTCAAACAGTCTTCCATAGACTTTGTGTGATCTTTTCTTCTTCTTTTTTTTTTTAATTAGATTTATGTTGATGACATGATAATTGATTCAAATCCATCAACTTACCATAAGATTCAATTTATAAGAAGCTATGTTATCAGGAAGCATCGGCATGATACTTCAATCATGAGATGATTGTTCAGATATGTACCAAACATGAACAGATCAAGCACTGTCCAAATGGACCACAAAACAAACAACAGAAAACTGATTATTGAAGTTTTCCATTGAGTGAAGAAACGAGGACATATGAAAACAAACCTTCACGATTTCATATCATTTTGATACTTTACATGCATATTCGCTTCTAGGCTTACAAGAAACTATTATAAAAAGAACCAACATCCCAGCCCGAATCCTGAAGTATCGTCTCCTGTGGGAAATCAATCATCAAATGCAGCATGGAGGGTGGATGCGACCGGGTGAATGTGGTGAATGGTAGGGAGGTCGGGAAATCTTTAACTTCGGATGAATGTTAGAACCGCTGCCCCTGAAGTCATCTGCATAAGACCAGATTACAACATACATAAGCAAGTAAACCAAGATCTCAAATGTTTTTAAGGTACTTATGGTCTACAAAACTCACCTGGTGTCCCGGGAAGTGTTCTTGATGTTGCAGATGGCATGGATGAAGTTGAAAGTAAGATGAGAAACAAAATTGTGGCGAGAGCGTTGGTGTCCATGTGTGCTGGAGAAATCGGTAAATCTTGTTTGAGGGTTGATCATGTATCACTCTCGGACCCTTGTTAAAAGAAATTCGTCGAATTCTTTCTGATTTATTTAAATGCAAGGCTCTGGAGGGCTTCTCTTTCTATTCGTTTAACTACACGTTGAAAATAATTAGGTAGTCAATTTTGGACCTCCCTTAGTACCGTGTGTTCTCTTGGCCCGATGGGTACTTTGAAAATTTCAATACAAATAATAGGCAGTCCATTTTTTTTTTCCCCAGCATTGAGACGAGAGCAAAATGACTTGAAATTTCAAGCCTCCTTTCACAACCACTTGTGTTTTCTTTTTCTGAACACGTTCTATGAATTTCAGAATTCAACTATTGAATAAGGACTCTGAATAATCAATCAGGTCAATCAGTGTACTGTTTACATTACAAACTGAAAACAGATTTACTAACGATTTACTATGATTAGGCCAGGTATTAACCTAAAATAAACCCGGCAATATTAGTATACACAGGACATGAATTTAATATTTAGAGCATCATTAGTCCCTAATGAGCATTCAAAGGAGCCCAAGCGTAGTCTTGCTAAAGAGTTTTCAGAGATTTAATACATAACATAAAGTTTTCAAAGCAGAAAATAATTATGTGATACGAGTGAATAAGTTGGATATTTTAGAGTTATTATGAATTACCTTATACACCCACTGTGACGTTTGAATATTGCAAAAAAAAAAAAGCAATTTAAATTAATATGTCAAATAGCATAAATGAGCCATGTCATTGATTTTGGGTTAAGCAATTGTAAGTTTTTTCAAATTAGCATTTCCGTTTGTATCATTAACAAATTAATCCTATAATAATAGGATGAAAAATTTGGATCATGTTAGTACCTATTGATTTTGAGTCGAGTTGTATTTAAATCATGCTCTCATTCCATAAATGAGCACGTACTCCTGACGGTGCACACTTTGTAAATGTGCACATCCGCTTATATTAGATGTACAACAGCGGTTATTATACTTCTGAATCAAGAAAATATTTATCAAAAAGCTTGAAGCTAAGAGGTTTACTTAAACAATATAATCTTAAAGGACTGAGATATTAAACATCTGGGTTTTTAGGATGGTCAAATCATAATGCTTTCAATTTCATATTCTTTTTTTTTTCTATAGAATTTTGAATTTTTTTAATTATCAAATATCCCTTCATGTCTTTTTGAATTTAATATGTAAGAACTGGCTCCACTAATTTAAGAATTTGGTTTGAAGTTGATTCATGGAAGTATAAAATAAAGATGAAGCATCATAAGTCCTACTAAAAGTAAAAAGTAATTATCAATATTTACCCTTCAACTTAGTAATCCTAACTAAAAGGACAAATTATATAAAAATAAAAAGAAATAATACTCACCGGTCCTAGATTTAAAATGTCAACAATGGTAGCATTCCTGAAACCTATATTATAAAATTGCTAAACTAAAAACAAAGTCCTATTGGCTCTTCAAAGTGGAAATTTTTATTTAAAATTTTTATTTTTTTATAAAAAATAATACTTAAAACAGCATTAGTCTTATCAAAAATAAATAAAAAAATAATATAATTTAAGAGAAATATATATAACATTTGACTGTAAAACATATCAACTTAATTTGTATATACCTAATCTAAATTCTATCCTAATTAGGTTTGAATAAGAGTGTCAAGCCCAACCACTGAGAATTACTTGGGTATTGACAGGTGCCGAACCTGTGCAATAATAATAAATAAAACCTAACTACCACATAAAGCAGTCAATAATCAATTCGAGTACTGGAGCAGGGACTTTAGGTGTGCAATGGGTTACTTGATTCACCCTGTTCCCGAAGAGTTTGCTTAATCCGATATACTTGAATTAATTATTTAACTGAATTTACTAACTTAGTAGACAGTGGTAAGCAAGGTCGTCTCCTCAGGGACTGGCGAGAAATTTATTTCTTTTCAAGTCAAGATTAATAGGGGGTTTTGGGATTAAACGACAACTAAATAAATTAAATGCAGAAAATAATTAATTAAAAGAAATAACTAAGAGAAACTCTAGCCAAGGGTATACTTCAGAAATGGTTCATGCAACTGATCATTGATTCAAAGGTAATTCCAACATTTATTAATAGATTGGTTATAATTGTCTCGCACGCGCTAAACAACCAACCCTTCCTTAATTTATCGATAGCTAAGGTACGACCGTTAGCTATTTCTCTAACCCAAAAACAACCCTAGGTACGACCGTAGGATTTAATTTCTGATTTGCATTAATAATTAGAAAGGCCCAATCCTAATTAACAAACACGCTACGAGGGTTTGTTTAAATTAGATCGTATGTTTCCCTGACATAAACCCAATTACGCCAGTTGCTACTGGGATAGAGGTAACGAACAATTACGGATTCAGTTACCTCTATTTAGCAAAATAGCCTATATGAATAATCAATTATTGCGCACTAATCAATCATCCACACGAGCTATAACGGTTAAAAGCAGGAAACATATGAATACCAATAAATGGAGGAAGCAATTAAAATAAATTAGATCTCACAGAAATTGTTGAACCAAGTCTTCAGTTGTCCTCTTGACTAGAATTGAGAAGCTAGTTCTCCATTAATGGAGAACCAGCTGTGCAAGAAAAAAAATAATAGCCGCCTTAGTGTTTGATAAGAGAAAAACTGAAGGGAACAAAAGATTGGCCAAAAGGCCAAAAGGCTCTGCCGAATTCTCCTTTGCGGCCTCCCCCCAGAGAGCCAAGCGGCTGCCTCCTTTTCTCTTCTTATTCTCTGACCAAGTAATAATCACGTGAGATCCCTAGCTGAGTCTTCATCCCGCGGGATCCGGCTTTCCTCCTTAGTTTCCTAATGGAAAAATACTACCAAATAGAACTAGTTTCCTAAATAGCAAAATAAACCACAAAAGAAAGTATTTCAAGTTTCCTAATTCAACAATAAGACTAGATGTTACCATGTATGTGAACTATGCATTTGTGGGGTAGAAGATAATTAAAGTCCAGTTGGGGGAAACCCTAGGAACCTCCGCTAGGGCTCCACTGCGGCGCTCGTCGCAGCAGCATGGCGGCCAAGGGACCGTCGGGGCAGCCTCCGTCAGGCGGAGCGCCACGGTCCTTTGCAGCAGTGGTCTCATCAACCCCGACAGAGTCCATGGCGCTGGGGGAGGTTTCCTCTTTCAGGGGAGAACCTGCCTTGCGCCTTTCCCGTCAAGATATTGAAACACTTTCACAGCCTTTCCTGAATGCATTGGTGGGTCGGTTTCCCTTCAGCAGACCGACAATGGAAATCATCCGAAAATTTATCACCTCCATCGGCTTAAAGGGAGAATGCGCAGTGGGTCTTTTGGATTCCAAGCACGTCCTCATCCGGCCGTCGTTGGAAGAAGACTACACACGACTGTTTGCTCGCCGACTATGGTACGTCCAGAACTCCCCCATGTCACTCTCGAAGTGGTCGTTGGAGTTTAAAGCAGATCACGAACTGGCGATAGCTCCGGTGTGGGTTTCTTTCCCAGAACTCCCAATCCCCTTCTTTCAGAAGAACCAGCTTCTGCGCCTTGCTGCGACTCTAGGCCGCCCTCTTCGGGTAGATGCAGCAACCACTGATCTGCGGCGTCCATCAGTGGCTCGGGTAATGGTGGAAGTAAATGTGGCCTCGCCGCCGGCGAAGCGGGTATGGATAGGAGATGATCAATTTGGCTTCTGGCAGGCAGTGGAATGGGAGAACGTCCCTGCGTATTGCCCATACTGCAGCAACTTTGGGCATGAAGAGACGGGCTGTTTTAAGAAGAACCCAGCTTTGCATCGGGCGAAGGACGCCCAGAAAGCTCGTGCAGTTCCGAGGCTGGTGCGTGCGTATGCGCCGAAGGTTACCGGAGAACAGCAGATCGTTCCATCTGATCAAGTTCCAGCACAGGAGCCACCAACAGCGGACAGCGGGGCTGCTGCGAAACTGGAGAACTGTCGCCTGTTTGATGGCCAGGTGACGGAACAGCAGCAGGAGTGGGCGGCAGGTGCAGACAGGATGCGGCAAGTAGAGGAGCCGCCGCGTATAAAAGGTCCCCAACTTGAAGACCGGCCGGAAGCCCGCCCACTGGGGGATGACAATGCAGTCCCGTTCAAGGGAGAGGACCAGGTTGCACTGAGCGCTGATGCCTCCAGGGGACAGACGCTGCCGGCGTCGCTTCCGCTGATAACAGCCGTCACATCTCAACAGGCTCCCGTCGAGGGAGAGCTGGTTGCTGATGGCATTGCCATCGCAGCACATACTGAGGGGGCTCTGGTTGTCGATGAGCCACAATCTGCTCCGCTGCTGGCCACTGGCGAGCAAGCCGCACAGCCAGTGTTAGCCAGTGAAGAGAAGGATCTGCAGGTCCATGCTACAGGAGCTAGCGGAGCTGCATTGCAGCAGCTGGACGTCGTGCACGGGAACTCCTTTGCTGCTTTGGAAATCATGGAGGGGTCGGATGAGGAGTCACCAGGTGGTGCTACATCCCTGGGATGCACGGAGGGCCAACGGCTAACTCGGTGTCCCCAGCAGCCCGGGTTGTCTGTCGCTGCGTTAGTAGAGGAGACCATTGTTGCTACCGCAGGTGAAATCATTCATAAGTTGGCTGATCAAGTGTTTCGGGAAACCGAAGAGATGCGTTCGGTAAAGCCCCAAGCTACGATCCAACTGGATGAGGGGGAATTCACTGATTCGGAGTCTGAGGTTGGCCATTCACCAGCTAATGGAACCTTCATAGAGGCTGCATCGAAAGAGAAGGCGATGGATACTAGCGACTCTTCGAATGAGAAGGCGATGGATACTAGCAACTCTTCGCAGCAACGTAAGCAAATTACGTCTAAAGTGGGAACCGCTGCACTTGAGAAGGTAGACACCAGTCATGCTCCACATAATGTGGTATTAGTTGGCGACACACCCCTTGTGGGTCCAATTACAATAACAGAAACGGAAAAGTCCCGGTTTGAAAATGTGCCACAATTTAAAGATGTGTTCGAAGAGTTTCAATGGGAGAAATTACATGGTATGATTCCTCTCGTTCATCTAAAACCTTTTCTTCATTCAAGTACAAAATGCACTGATAACAAAACTGAAGAGGGAAAGGATGATTCACAACGTGATAAAGACAAATTTCACGACCAGGAACTAGTTCACGAGCAATTTACCCAAGTGATGTCAAAGAAAACGAGGAAGCAGCTCTCAAGGCAAGGTAAAACAATGCAGACACGTCAAGATGTTAAACCAAAGTTCCATGCTCACTCACAATCCCACAAATGTGGGGCACCCTCGTGTGGATGAGTTCGTTTGATTGATCTGTTATGTGTTTTTTTCTTTCCTAACTGTCTTTCTTTTTACTTCACCAGAGGTCAGGTTTGGCCCCCCTCTATTTTGCTGGGTTTGTTTTTCCTTTCTTTTCGATATAAATAAATTAGGGGATGGCATCCCTACCCCAATTTGGGGTTTTGCCGAAAAAAAAAAAAAAAAAAAAAAAAAAAAAAAAAAAAAAAACAAAACAATAAGACTAGTAATTAGAATTCAAGTCTTCCAAATCTTCCTCTGAAGCTGCCCAGAGTTTGAATCGAACTTGGAAATCGATCCCGAACGTGCCACCATCAAATTAATTGGAAGATTATCCCTTTTTGTCATATTTTGCTCTTTTTCCTACAATTTAGCACCATTAACCAAATATAAGTAGAATCCATCAATTAACGCAATATTTGGCTGAAATCAAGGGAAGAATAATTATAAATTTAGCGACAAATAATGACCTATCAATTTCCCCCACACCTAAACCATGCTTGTCCTCAAGCATGAGAACAACAAATCAAATAATCAATTTCAAACAATGGTATTATTCAAATCTTCTATTGCCAAAATACAATTAAAACACATGTTAAGTATTAGTGGCAATTTTCAAGAAATATCTCTTCAACTAGCTTTCAACTTTCAAGATCAATGATTCTTTCAATTTATGACTAACTAATCTAAGAATATAAAATATTCAACCAGCATCCATAAGCAAATGGTTCAACTATTAAGCAAAATCTCAACATTAAAATTCAGGGATCAGCGGATTAACAATTCATTCAAACACTTCCATATTTTTCACTATTAGCACATATTTTTTTTTCTAGAATATCCCCACACATGAATGATGATTTTTTTTTTTTTAGGGGGAACGCTTAGTTTTTAGCCATTTAAGCGTTTTGACGCGAACTCCGACATTGGCCATATGAAGGAGCCCGGTTATTCAGCCATCATCGCTTAAAAACCACATACTCATAACTATCATCGCTTTTTGACGCGAAAGTCGACATTTGTGGTGAAGACTCCCGGTTACTAGGCAACGATACTAGCGGAGTATAGCCTAATACTATTCATAAATAAGCACCAAAAATAAAATTAAATACCACACAAACCCGCTTCATTTGTTAAACATGGAGAACTAAAATTAATAGTTGAACCAATTTGCATAAAAAAAAAATGCTAGACAAATATTTACAATACTTAGAGAAGTTAACCAAAAAGTGCAAAAGTCACAAAATCTCAAATATTCACCAAAGAGATACCCTTAAACTCAACCATGTCATACTCAACACCTTAAAATGTAAAATCTTAGCAATAGAAAAATTTGAGACATCTAACCATCGTTTATCAGGAATAATCACAAATAAGCACAAAGATAGGCAAAAATTGGACAAAATTCAACAAAGTCAAACAAAAATTCCAACAAAAATGCCTACACTTGCACTTTTTCAATAAAATGCCAATATACTACTTCCCCCCACCTAAACCTTACATTGCCCTCAATGTAAGCAAAAAAAGAGCAAAACAGAGATATTGAGGCAACGACACTTCCCTTAAAACAGAGGAGGGCCGAACTGAACTACGGCTGTGAAGGGAAAGGCGGCGGACGTGTGGCCCTGGCGGACAGCAATGGTGGCGTGCGGCCAGGTGGGACGCTTCGGCAGACCAAGCAGAGGAAAGGAAAGAAGAAGAAAGAAAAAGAAAGAAAAGGAAGAAGAAAGAAGAAAGAAAGAAAAAGAAAAGAAAGAAGAAGAAGAAAAGAGTAGGGTTCCGTGTCTTTTTCATTTCAAATTTTTTTTTTTTTTACGAGAAACCCAGTCTTAGGCGTGGGCACGCTCAACTGCTATAGAGTCCGCAGATCCTGAACGAAAAGTCCTTCCCCTCAGGCGTGACCACCTGGCGTGGGCACGTCTAACTGCTATAGAGTCCGCAGATCCTGAACGAAAAGTTCTTCCCCTCAGGCATGACCACCTGGCGTGGGCACGTCTAACTGCTAATTTCCTGCCACCAAACATCAAACTATTAATTGACACTAACACTTAACTAAAACTTCAAAAATGCATGAAAACTGAAACAAATAGTCTTGGGTTGCCTCCCAAGTAGCGCCTTTCTTTAATGTCTTTGGCTAGACATTTTCATGTGTATTCATGGAGGATAAAATCTTGTGGCTCGTTTCAGTACTTCATCTTCTATGTAATCCTGATAGCCCTCGTAAATAGAGTAATTCTTGGGCACACGAGTGGACTAGTAAATGGCACCAAACAAACAAGTGATGATCTTAAATCTTCACTCACTCCTCCATCAAGAGCACTTATTGGTTCGAGATATTTTGCCATCATGACTCTTAATTTATTCCTGGCATGAAATTCAAAATCGTCTGGTATAATAAAATCAATCTCACTAACAGGAATTAAAGAATAAGAGTCAGGAAAATATTGATCAAGGAATGGAGGAGATATCACCGCATTTGAAGATTGTTCACTGGATTCATTCACTTGAACCATTTGATGTTGGGGTCTCAATTCTTGCTCTTCAACTTTCTTTTCAACTACATCTTTAGATTCTTCTTCTTGAGACTCTTGCAGTACCATGTCATTTGTCAGAATAATTGCACTCTCATCTTCCTCATGGTCGATAATAGTCGGTGAGGGCAATTCTTCATAAACTGGAGAAATCAATTTGCTCGTTTTAAATGCCCATTCAAGCCTTGCTTCTTTCATCTCTTTACTCATCCTTTGTGTCTCCTGTTGAAGTTGATGTACCTCCTGTTGAATTTGATATGTGTTAGTAGCTATTAATTCAACTATTTCTTTAAGAGACATACCTGACATAGATGACGGTTCTTGAGACTCATACTGCTGAAAATTCATTGGCCCTGTTGTATAATTATAACTGGAGTTATCCCACCATCCTTGATCATACCCGTTTGGATTAGGGTTATACCACGTTTGAGACCATGATGAAAAATCTCCATAATTATTGAGTGGAACACTCAGATTATCTTGATATTCGGGGCATATACCGGTCGAATGATCCCTGGCATAACAAATTTCACAGGTTGCAACAGCCATTCTTTCTCTAATAGAGTTTAGTGCCTCTAAATATGCAAACTTAGAAAAAAAATCAGTTTCATTGCCTTCCTCGGAAACAAAATCCAATAAATCACCAAAATACGGAGTGTTAGAAGCCATAAACTATATAATAAAAAAAAATAAGAGAAATAAATTAAAAATGAAAACAAGGTAAACTCAAAAAGAAACAAATTAGTCTGACACCAGTCCCCGGCAACGGCGCCAAAAATTGACAGGTGCCGAACCTGTGCAATAATAATAAATAAAACCTAACTACCACATAAAGCAGTCAATAATCAATTCGAGTACTGGAGCAGGGACTCTAGGTGTGCAATGGGTTACTTGATTCACCCTGTTCCCGAAGAGTTTGCTTAATCCGATATACTTGAATTAATTATTTAACTGAATTTACTAACTTAGTAGACAGTGGTAAACAGGGTCGTCTCCTCAGGGACTGGCGAGAAATTTATTTCTTTTCAAGTCAAGATTAATAGGGGGTTTTGGGATTAAACGACAACTAAATAAATTAAATGCAGAAAATAATTAATTAAAAGAAATAACTAAGAGAAACTCTAGCCAAGGGTATACTTCAGAAATGGTTCATGCAACTGATCATTGATTCAAAGGTAATTCCAACATTTATTAATAGATTGGTTATAATTGTCTCGCACGCGCTAAACAACCAACCCTTCCTTAACTTATCGATAGCTAAGGTACGACCGTTAGCTATTTCTCTAACCCAAAAACAACCCTAGGTACGACCGTAGGATTTAATTTCTGATTTGCATTAATAATTAGAAAGGCCCAATCCTAATTAACAAACACGCTACGAGGGTTTGTTTAAATTAGATCGTATGTTTCCCTGACATAAACCCAATTACGCCAGTTGCTACTGGGATAGAGGTAACGAACAATTACGGATTCAGTTATCTCTATTTAGCAAAATAGCCTATATGAATAATCAATTATTGCGCACTAATCAATCATCCACACGAGCTATAACGGTTAAAAGCAGGAAACATATGAATACCAATAAATGGAGGAAGCAATTAAAATAAATTAGATCTCACAGAAATTGTTGAACCAAGTTTTCAGTTGTCCTCTTGACTAGAATTGAGAAGCTAGTTCTTCATTAATGGAGAACCAGCTGTGCAAGAAAAAAAATAATAGCCGCCTTAGTGTTTGATAAGAGAAAAACTGAAGGGAACAAAAGATTGGCCAAAAGGCCAAAAGGCTCTGCCGAATTCTCCTTTGCGGCCTCCCCCCAGAGAGCCAAGCGGCTGCCTCCTTTTCTCTTCTTATTCTCTGGCCAAGTAATAATCACGTGAGATCCCTAGCTGAGTCTTCATCCCGCGGGATCCGGCTTTCCTCCTTAGTTTCCTAATGGAAAAATACTACCAAATAGAACTAGTTTCCTAAATAGCAAAATAAACCACAAAAGAAAGTATTTCAAGTTTCCTAATTCAACAATAAGACTAGTAATTAGAATTCAAGTCTTCCAAATCTTCCTCTGAAGCTGCCCAGAGTTTGAATCGAACTTGGAAATCGATCCCGAACGTGCCACCATCAAATTAATTGGAAGATTATCCCTTTTTGTCACGTTTTGCTCTTTTTCCTACAATTTAGCACCATTAACCAAATATAAGTAGAATCCATCAATTAACGCAATATTTGGCTGAAATCAAGGGAAGAATAATTATAGATTTAGCGACAAATAATGACCTATCAGGTATTATTGATTATTTTGTATTTTTTATTGTTTTCTTCATATGTAAATATATAACACTACTATGTCATTTTTATATTCTAAATCTTTGTTTTTTTTAGTTGCTGAGGGTATCATAAGATATTATTTTTCATGTGCATTTCCAGATGCTAATACTCGCAACCATTATGGTCAATTCTTGGTTTTATATAGTTTGCATATTATGGGAGGTAACATTAAATATATTCTACAAATGTTAAACCAAATTGTAGATTATGGATTTTTTTTTCTTTTGCTTCAAATTTACCTTCCAATTTGGAGTATGAATGTAGAATCAACTGTAAACATTTTCAAAAGAAAAGTTGACACTATTCAATCTTAACTTATATTACAGATAACTAAACCTAATGCTTTTATTTTGCAAATGCAAAAGTAAGTATATTCTGAAAGTGTAAAACTAAATTGCAAGTTATGAGAATATTTTCTTTTGCTTCAAATTTTAACTTTTCAATTTGAAGGTTGAAATATAAAACAGTGCATAACACAGGTCTGGATGTTGTTTTTCAAAAATCTTGAAGGTAAAAATCTTTTTTTACACAATAACTTATTAAAGAAAAGTTTGATAAGTACATAAAATCCCTTAATGGAAATAAAAAATTTTGCTCATATCGTTCTTTGGAATTATGCTTGCTGTAAAATCATGTTTTAGGAAATTGTTTAAAGAGACTTGTGATACTTACTCGATGAGTTTGAGTTATGAGTCAGATGAATATATATGACCAAAAGATAAACTCATGGCCATCAAGTACTTGTCGATTGATGGCTGGACAAGTAGACTTTGATTGATATTGGAGTCTGAGTCGTTCGTTCCATTATTATTTGATTTATCTGAAGTTTGATTGTTTAAAGAATTTTAAATAGATTAAATCATAATATAGTTAATTAAAGGCATTGCTGACTAAATTACAAATTACAAAAATTCAAGTATTAAAACTAAATTACAAGAAATCGAAGTCAATAAAATTTAAGAACCTTTCAGATCATATTTAGAATCAAAGAAACATATGAAAGATGTAGACTTTCTTTCTTTCACTTCATTAGTTTTAAATTTTAAAAATTACGACAAACGACATAGACACAATATTGTAATGCACATACAAAATTACGACAAACGTCATTTGTCCGGATTAGCAAAAGAGATAAATTTTAAAAAAGTTGAAAAATGGTTTTAGCCAACTTTCCCAACAATCTTTTCCACAAGCTCAGAATCCAAAAAAAATTTATCATGATCATCAAGTCAATGCGTGGTTAACTGACACTAATATTAGCCATTTCTTTCAAAAGCGATAAATTGGAATTAAAGAAGAATCCGTGTTCATCGTTTGCTTATTCAAATTAAAAATAACATATATTCATGATTTACTCTCAAAGCAATGCCAAATTTGCATTGAAAAACCATTTCACCCGAATTCTGATTAAATTTCGCTTCTCTTTTTCCTTGGGGCTTGGGGGTTGAGTCAGATCCTTTCCCGTATATTCTCTTGGTCTGATAGGTATTATGCCAATTTTAGTGCAAATAAAAGGTAGTCCATTTCTTCTTCAGTATTGAAACTAAAGCAAAATGACTTTACTTCAAGCCTACAATTTGTTTTCCTTTCTCACCTTTGTGTTTTCGTGTTCAAAGCACGTTTTATCGATTTCAGAACTCCAGTTATTGAATAATGAAAATGGTTAGCAGCCATGCGGCGTTCACATCACAATCTGAACACAAGTTTTGATAGTCAACGGTCAATGTCTCTATGGTGTCAATATTGTATTTAGTTATCGTGTTCCTGAATCTTGTTAGAAACTTTGAACCCAATCATGGATCATTACCTGTTTATTCGCGAATTGACACAATAAATATAGTTTACTCAGATATTAACGGTTTTCCAAGATATAGTTTAATCTTGCCGCGTACAAATTAAATAATATAGGACAGGAATTTAATATTTAGAAAATCACTAGTGCCTGCCTAATGAGCATTCTAAGGGCCCAAGCATACTTCCGCAAAAGAGTTCTTGAACACTTCTACATAACATAAAGTTCCCGTTAGGATTGCGATTTTCTCAGAAAAATTGTTACGTTTTCCGTGAACACATTTCCCTGTCATCTTTTTACCTCACATACATCAAATTATTACAGTAATTTTTCTACAAAAAATCCAGAAAAATGCAATCTAAATAGGGTTTTTAAAAGTTTTCAAAGCACAAAAAGAAGTATGTGATATGAGTGATATTGTGCTAGTTTGTTGTTGTATAAATACTATAAATAGGTTACTGATGAATGAAGAACTCAAGTTCATTTTCCAACCCTTAATACAAGTCTATTATAATTTTTTTTTGTAACAATAACTAAGATATTGTTTCTTAGTTTATACTCTAAAAACCAACAAATATATAGAGGGAAGATTTAGAAAATGGAAAAAGAAAGAGTGGAAATTCATCAAAAGGGTATAATTTGGATAAATTTGTGAAAGAATGGTGAGTAATTAAAAATGTACAAAAATATAATTTTAAGAGTAGACAAGATGGCTTAGAAGAGAACATAACAAGCACATAAGTAGGACCAAAATGAAAGTGAAAATATTGACAAAAATTCATGATTTCTTTACCCCTCAATGCGGCTGAGAAGAGTTTGTTTCTAAATGTATAATCTGTACATCTATGGCTAGAAATTAAAGGTCTTCTTCGCCCTGGTTTCTAAGTTATACCGATTTCAGTCAACTTGAGCTATCATGAATTCCAATGAAGCAGTGAATGAGAAACCAGATAAGAATGGACTCAACGCATCAACCGAAAGGTGCCAATTTGGGCTGTACACAACAACTAGCAATTGACCAATCCATCTGGAAGGACAAATTACATGTTCTTGATTATACCTGACAATTGGGCAGGTTGAGCTTATTTTAGATGGGTTTATATTGAATTTTCACTTAAATAAGTTATATCTAATTGGTCCAACTTTAGATTTGGTAGATTTTGGATTGGATCATATTAGGTCACGTCAAATTCATGATCCAAATATAACTCAACATATTAATTAATACATTTTGATATATAAACTTTCCCACATGTATTTACTCACACGAAAAGATTTTTTGACATACATAAAAACATTTTCACTTACATAAATATATTTCACACACAGAAACGCACACTCACTTCTTAACCATCTTGGAAACACATCATAAATAGAATAATATTTCATATTGTTTGTATTGTGAATTTTAGATAATAAATTGTACATTTAAATAGATTAGTTAAAAAAAAATTTTTTACCCCACTGAAGGAAAAAAAAATAGATTAGTTAAAAAATTTTGTTTACTTTATACTTTTTAAAACTTCTAATTGATTGAAACTTATTTTTGTCACAACTTATTTAACACTTTTACTATTCACATTTGCTTTATTGTAAGTTCTAAATTGTTTTTAAATTATTGAATGCTAGATTATATTATGCTTGAAAATGTAATTAAAAGACATATAATTTGTTGCATTATAATATTGATGAGGAATTATTAACAATGAAATAAAACAAGTTAGAAAAATGTAAAATAATGCAATTAGAACAAATTTAAAACTCTATTCTAGGTACACAAAAATATTAACAAACAGAATCAAGCAACAATTAGAGATTAACAATCACAAAAAAAAGGGGGAGGAAAATAACATACTCTTAAAAGGCATAATAAACTATTATAGAAGTTGAGCAACTACAAATACTATTGTAAAAGAAAAATAAGCATGAGTTTTTATTTCAAGTTTCTTTTTTCTTTTAAATAAAATTAAAAAAATGATTGAAAGCATATATATGAAAATTTTCAATATAAATTGGTCAATAAATTGTTAACACATGTCCAAATACAAGTAGTTTGGCGTATGTGTATTGAATTTTGTATTTATTGTTTTGAACTATTTTTAAACAAGTTAGGTGTTGGGTGCCCCAATAAAAAACTCAACCCACCAAATGAATAATTTGGGTTGTTATTGCTCAACCCAACAAAATCCATAACTCAACTGACTCAACCTATCCTTTAAAACTAATGGGGATGAGTTGTTAGGTTATGGGTTTTGTTGGGAGTTCTATTCTAGATGATTAGTGAACGAGTTGGATGAGTTGTTGGGTTATGGATTTTTTTTGCCAGTTCTATACTTGATGATCAGTCATGCTTACTTCTTTACTACTTTACATTAAAAGGAATCGTACTTGTGCCCCTTTATAAATTCAAGAAAATGTACGTAACACTTAGTACTTGTGTTGTTACTTGTTAGTTACCGTTCTGAATTAGTCCGTGTTTGTTATGTTATGGGAGAAGATATTCCCTATTGGCGTTATTTCCAAGAGTAAAAGGGCAATGGTGAAGGGGAAATTTTCCAAAATCTCTATACGGAATTGGAGACACCAAAATGGATCATGAATATTGTTCAATGATGTTTGGAACTGATTCAGATACTGGCAGTAATACTTTCTGTTCTACTTGGATTTCCTTGTATTTAATTGAGAGACATATTTAGTAAAACGCTGAACGATTATAATATCAATTATTCCACATACGTTTATCAAAAAAAATTTTAAGTATGATTAAAAATTTGATACAAAATTATGAGTTGAAGGAAATAGCACATATAAATGTGTGTGTGAATAGTATGACCAAATTCATAATTTATCGGGTTAAAAAAATATTGGTAAATTATTACGAATTTGAAAGATTATGCTACATTAATATCAATTTTACCTCATTTCCTTATGTATGAGACAAAAGAGTATTTTAATTTTCATCATCTTTTGAATTTTATGTGTATAAATTTATCTGAATTTTCTTATGTATAATAACTATGTGCTTTATAACTTGAAAAGAAATGACATCATCCTTGACAGAATTTAAAATTTTTTTCATAAATTGATCCGTTACTTGTGAAGTATAATATGAGGCAAGTTTATCACAAGCTTTATATATATATATATAGCTAAATTCTGTGAATATTTCTTAAAAAAATTTGAAATTCACAAAATAAGGGATTTTTTTTATTATAGAAACAAACATGAAATATATGAATATAATGCAATTTTTTAAAAGAGATGGAGACTCTTATTTAGCTAAATAACCAGGCAAAGAAATACTATTGTCTTGAGATGAATTCTTCTCATATTTTGGCTTAATAGTAGACCAGATTTGATGATTAGATTTACATGGAGTTTGTATAATTTTTTTCTAGTCGGGAAAGTGTGGAATTTAAGCAATAGGGAGGGGGACAGGGAAATTAGAATGATTCATATGAAGTCAAGTTCTCCTTTTGTGGATTGAAAATTAGGCAAAATGCATATCTATTCAATGGTTCAATGTTGAATATTTTGAGCCAGTTTTGATGGCAATAATCAGCGTTAAATCTGCTTAACTGGGCTTAGCAAGTAAAATGCTCATCTGCTTTGCTCACTGTCCTATCACGGACAAAATAATAAACACGAGATATTGAATGAAAAGGAGGCAAAATTCAAGGCAAAATGAAATTACACCTTAATTTATTTGTTACCAAAAAAAGAAAAATAAAAAATA
The DNA here is from genome assembly GCF_003713205.1 of Coffea eugenioides. Classification (NCBI taxonomy): domain Eukaryota; kingdom Viridiplantae; phylum Streptophyta; class Magnoliopsida; order Gentianales; family Rubiaceae; genus Coffea; species Coffea eugenioides. The sequence goes on from NC_040037.1 coordinate 10,420,564, forward strand.
TCTTTTCTGTGGCCATTTGTTAACTATTGCCTACCTTCTTGTTGGCCACATGTTGGCTTGGATTCTGGATTTACATGTAAACATGCCTCTGCAATCTTGAGGATGAATACCAGGATCTTTTCAATTTCTTGTGTGGGATGCGAAAGTCTCTGGTCTAACAAGTCTTTCAATTCTATATGTCCAGTTGTTGAAGACATCAGATGGGCAACGAATTCACCAGGGTGCTTCCCCTTGATTATTTCCAATGTCAGGACCCCAAAGCTATAAACATCACATTTTTCAGTGACTCTCATTGTGTAGGCAAATTCTGCATGGAAAATCATGTTATCAGCGAAACCTGTAAACTTAATACCTATAACACTGTTAATTACCTGGTGCAATGTATCCCAATGTGCCAGCAGGAGTGGTCCAATTGGATGAGCCCCTCCTGAGAAGTTTAGCAGTGCCAAAGTCCGAAACATGAGCCTCATATTCTGAATCAAGCAACACATTGTTGCTTGAAATGTCTCGATGAACTATTGAAGGTGAACAATCATGATGCATATAAGATGGTGCTTGAGCGACACCTTTGATGATGTTCACCCTCTTTTCCCAATCTAGTTCCTTAGCTTGTTCGTCAATGCTGAAACTTTTGGCCAAGCTACCTGGCTTGAGATACTCGTATACCAAAAAGGAGTGTTTAGAATTTGAGCAGTAACCATGGAGCTTCACAATGTTTCTATGCTTGATGTTTGTCAATGCCCTTATCTAGTTCAAGAAACTGTTGAAGTACACCTTCTGGGGCAACAGGTGAAGTCTCTTTACAGCTACTAAGTTAGAAGGTGCTAGAATTGCTTTGTGGACACTTCCAAAACCTCCTTCACATACGCAGAATATTTCACTGAACTCTTCTGTTGCTTTTATAATTTCTCTATACATTGCTTTGCCATCATATGTGGATATGGAAAACAAATCAGCATCCTTGACATTCTCTGTGGTCTTCCATTTTCTTTGTCGACATATTTTAAGAGCTCCAAAGAATGAAGGAAGAAGTAAGAGTGATCCTAGAAGAGGAAGCACAATTACGAGTACAAGATTCAAGGTTTCAACCCCTTATTCTTTACATTCTTTCTAATTAATTGAGGACTTTCCCAAGCTTGTAAACCAGGAATATTGCACACAATCCTTTGTTTCCCCTCAATTCTTTTATGGCGAGAGTTTTAAAGGCTCCGCCATAAGGAATTGGACCCTCTAAGTTATTGAAAGATATGTTAATATGCAATGAATCAGGCAGTTCTGCCAAAGCATTTGGAAGGAAACCAGAGAGGTTGTTATGGGAAAGATCCAATATTTCTAGACTCTGAAAACTCCCGAACTCAGATGGTATTGTTCCCGTGATGTAATTATGACTCAGATCCAAGATAGAAAGGTGAGTTAACTTGGCCATCTGAGGTGGAATCATTTGACTTAGATTGTTGTTGCTCAAGTTCAGGTAAAACAATTGTTGGCAACGTCCTAAATTTTCTGGGATAGATCCACTCAAGAAGTTTCCTGACAGGTCTAGATAAAGCAGATTTTTTAGCAAACCTAATTCTTCAGGTATTTTGCCAGAAAGGTGGTTATATTGAAGAGTTAGATTTAGCAGAGAAGCCAGATTCATAACTTGCTCTGGAATTTTCCCAATCAAGTTATTGGAAGAAAGATCAAGCCTTTGAAGTTGAGACGCATTTCCCAGCTCCGAAGGGATTCTACCTGTGATGTGATTGTCTGCAAGCAAAAGTGCTGCCAAGTTTGGGCATCTACCCCAGTTGCCAGAAAGTCCACCATAGAAATCATCGTTCCTAAGATCCATGAAATTCAAGTTTGGATGATACCAAACATCTCTGACAGGTTCCCGGTTAGTTGGTTTCCTTCAAATCGAACTCTGATTAAACTGGAGCAGTTTTTCAAGCTTACAGGGATTGGACCAGTCAGCCTGTTGTTGCTTACTGTGAAGTTTTGAAGTGTTCCGTTTTGGCAAAGATGTTCTGGCAGATGACCAGACAATTGATTTGTATCCAGTTCCATCACAGCCAACTTTGTCAATTGCCCGAGCTCCACTGGAATGGAACCGGAAAGCTGGTTTTCACGGAGAAACAGAAATTCCAGGTTGCTCAGATCACCAAATGATTTAGGAATAGAACCATTCAGTTCATTCCTGTCTAGTTCCAAATCTGTAAGTAGCTCTAGGTTGCCCAAGTCTTCAGGAATTGAGCCTGAGAGTTGGTCATCATAGAGATGGAGGACAGTCAAATTCGTCAGGTCACCCAGTGATGTTGGAATTGTGCCAATGAGATTATTTCCAAACAAGCTCAAACTCTGGAGTGATTTCAAGTGCCCTAACTCTACTGGAATGGGACCGGACAGATCGTTTTGGAAAAGGAACAAGGTCTCTTGCTTATTGAGGTTACCTAGAACATGTGGAATTGAACCTGTCAAATGATTAGAGCTCAGAAAAGCAGTGACTAGATTGGATAAGTTTCCTATTTCTGGAGGAATGGGACCTGAAAATTGAATTCTCATACAAAGACAAGTATGTCAAGTTTCTCAGATTTGCCAAGGAAGATGGAATAGTGCCGCTGATGTTATTGGTATTCAAGTCAAGCTCAGTAAGACGGACTAAATAGCTTAATTCCTCGGAATTGGACCGGACAGGTGATTTTCGTTTAGATGAAGAACTTGAAGATTTTTCAACAAGCCAATTTCCGGTGGGATTTCTTCTGACAACATATTGGCCGAGAAATCGAGATAAATGAGCTTGGAAAGATTACCAACCTGGGGTGGTATGCTGCCAAAAAGTTCATTCTTGGACAGATCAACGTATTCTTGTATTTAAAGGATGAAAATGGGAAGTCATAGAGTGTAGAGCTGACTTCTGGAATTTGTGAGGTTCAATCCGTTGACGCTTCCACCAATGTTGCATGAGACACCCGCCCAAGTGCAAGGGCTGGAAGAATTCTTGGCTTTGGTAGGCTTAATATTCCATGAAATCAAGAGGGAACTATTCTGGAGCTCACGCTCAGCTGAAGCTGGATCAAATTTGTTCACTTTGTTTATCTTGTGAACTGCATGATGAGATATTTGATGGTTCATCCCTTTAAATACAAGACTCCAGAGTTCGTCCTTTTCTCTCTTTCTTCTCCCCATTCTTCTGTCATATAGATAAGTACACATTGAAAATTGATTCTTCGTCGTTAATTGGACCCTAGTTTGGTCTTGGCCTGTCAGGTAGTTTCCCGGTTATGATGAAGGCAATTCTGTCAGGTTGTTTAATTCAAACCCACAGTTCTCTTTTTCTAAACACGTCCATCAAATTTCAGAAGTCAATTATTTAGTAAGGACTTTGAAAAGTAAATCAATGTGGCATTTAGATTTTACATTACAAACCTAACACAAATGTAATAAGAAGAAATCTTGGTGTCTTGTGACTTTTACTTTTTTATATTTTATTATTGTTATTGATGTCATTGTTTGGTAATTTGGTTAAATCTACTTTGATTAGCACTTGAGGAAAGAGTAATTTATCCTAGGTTAATTCTAATATCGTGTGCCTGCTCCACAAAGTGGTATCTAAGCAATCATGTTGGGTTGCTCATTTATACTGATTAAAATGGATGACTCAAATAGTTGTTGTATGATAAAATTAAATATAATTAATTATTCGACTTGAAAAACTAGAATGAAAGACCACTTGTATTATATAGATTTAGTTGAATGTGTTCTAAAGGATAAGAATAAACCAAGTGATATAAGCGATGAAGAGTGAGTTAATATGTAGAAAAAAACTGTTGGTGAGAGCATTTTATAAAAGGAGAAGTTTTTATTGACAAAAATATTGGAAAATATCCAGCATGATTTAGAAAATCGGAGTGGCTATTCTAGAGGAAACAAACGAGATGTATGTGTGTGTGTGTGGTTACCTTGAGTCATCCCGAATCATCCCAAATCAACTTGAATTTTTATTATTTTTGCTAATTTTTTTATCATATTTTTTACAATTTTTAAAATATTAAATATTTCAAAAATTTATGTATCGTTAAGATCGCGACTGATATGCTGAGACCGATATGGAACGATTCGAGATCGCGACCGTGACTTTGAACCTTGGATATGATACTTCAATCATGAGATGATTGTTTAGATATGTACCAAACATGAACAGATCAAGCACTGTCCAAATGGACCACAAAACCAACAGAAAACTGATTATAGAAGTTTTCCACTGTGTAAAAAAACGAGGACATATGAAAACAAATTTTCACGATTTCATATCATTTTGATACTTGACATGCATATACGAATATATAGGGTTACAAGAAACCACTATAAAAAGAAGCAACATCCCAGCCCAAATCCTGGAGTATCGTCTGCCTGTGGGAAATAAATCATCCAATGCTGCCTGGAGGAGGAGGAGGAGGATCCCTCCAGAAGTGGCTTGAATGTGGTGAATGGTAGGGAGGTTGGGAAATCTTTAACTTCGGATGACTATTAGAACCGCTGCCCCTGAATTCATCTGCATAAGACCAGATCACAGCATACATTAGTGCAAAAGGGCATGTTTTTAAGGTACTTGTGGTCTACGAAACTCACCTGGTGTGCGGAGAAGTGTTCTTGATGTTGCAGATGACATGGATGAAGTTGAAAGTAAGATGAGAAACAAAATTGTGGTGAGAGCGTTGGTGTCCATGTGTGCTGGAGAAATCGGTAAACTTCGAAAGCCACCACCTATTGGACAGGTTGGTGCAATTGCTCAATTATATATATGGGGAAGATTTTGGGAAATTTTGTTACTGGCAAGAGTTTGAATTTTTCAGTTTCGAGCATGTTGGCCTATAAATAGGCCGTGGTAGAACTTTATTTTTCAAACTATATTCTTATTATTAATCAATATCCATGATTTCTATCAAGTTTTCCTGTGAGGGCATAAGATATTTAAGATTCTTCCTAAATCTTGTTTGAGGGTTGATCATGTATCACTCTCGGACTCTTGTTAAAAGAACTTCGTGGAATTCTTTCTGATTTATTTAAATACAAGGCTCTGGAGGGCTTCTCTTTCTATTCTTTGAACTACACGTTGAAAATAATTAGGTAGTCAATTTTTTACCTCCCTTAGTACCGTGTGTTCTCTTGGCCCGACAGGTACTTTGAAAATTTCAATACCAATATTCAACCGCAACGGATCTTCTGTCCCATATCCTGTGCCACTCTCTGTCCCACTTTTTATTATATTGCTATTTCTCCTTCATAAACATCATGTTTTAATTCTTTTTTGTTTCCTTAAAATCCAATAACTATTAATTAAGTAAAAAATAAATACAACAACTTCAAAAAATTAATATATAATAGAAAATTAAAAAATATAGCAAAAAATTCATAAAAAATCTCATTTTTTATGCATTTTGATTTTTTGAGTTTGTTAAATTTTGTGTATTACTCAATTAATAGTTATTGGATCTTAAGGAAACAAAAAAGAATTAAAACATGATATTTATGAAGGAGAAATAGCAATATAATAAAAAGTGGGACAGAGAGTGACACAGTGTGGGACAGAAGATCCGTTGCGATATTCAACCCTTGTGTTTTCTTTTCCTGAACACGTTCTATAAATTGCAGAATTCAATTATTGAATAAAGACTTTTTATAATCAATCAGTGGCGTTTACATTACAAACTGAGAACAGAATTTGAAAATCAACGGTTGTTACCGTGTTCTTGTTAAAAACCTGAACGCAATCACAGGCCATACTATTAACCTAAAATAAACTTGTGACTTACTTGCTCGATGAGTTTGAGTTATGAGTCAGATAAATATATGTGATCAAAAGATAAACTCATGGCCATCAAATACTTGTCGATTGATCGCTGGACAAGTAGACTTTGATTGATGCTGGAGTCTGAGTCGTTCGTTCCATTATTATTTGATTTATCTGAAGTTTGATTATTTATAGAATTTTAAATAGATTATAATTTAATATAGTTAATTAAAGGCATTGCTGACTGCTAGGCTCAAGTACAAGCAGTCAGCAATGCCTTAAACCAATAAAAAAATTCAAGTGCTAAAACTAAATTACAAAAAATCGAAGTCAATAAAATTTAAGAACCTTTCAGATCACATTTAAAATCAAAGAAACATATGAAAGATGTAGACTTTCTTTCTTTCTTTCACTTCATTAATTTTAAATTTTAAAAATTACGACAAACGGCATAGACACACATTGTAATGCACATACTCCCAAGCTAGTCATTTGTCCGGATTGGCATAAGAGATAAATTTTTAAAAAGTTGAAAAATGTTTTTAGCCAACTTTCCCAACAATCTTTTCCACAAGCTCAGAATCCAAGAAAACAATTATCATGATCATCTAGTCAATGCGTGGTTAACTGACACTAATATTAGCAATTTCTTTCAAAAGCGATAAATTGGTCTGCAGACGCCTGTTTGGGATTTAAGAAAAAGTCGTGTTCATCGTTTGCTTATTCAAATTAAAAATAACATAAATTCTTGATTTACTCTTAAAGCAATGCCAAATTTGCAGTGAAAAACCATTTCACCGGAATTCTGATTAAATTTCGCTTCTCTTTTTCCTTGGGGCTTGGGGGTTGAGTCATATCCTCTCCCGTATATTCTCCTGGTCTGATAGGTATCATGCCAATTTTAGTAGAATTAAAAGGTAGTCCATTTCTTCTTCAGTATTGAAACTAAAGCAAAATGGCATTACTTCAAGCCTACAATTTGTTTTCCTCTCTCACCTTTGTGTTTTCTTGTTCAAACCACGTTTTATCGATTTCAGAACTCCAGTGATTGAATAATGAAACTGGTGATCAATCATGTAGCATTCACATCACAATCTGAACACAAGTTTTGATTGTCAAAGGTCAATGTCTCTAGGGTCCGAGGCCATTGCCCCAAAAAAAAAACCGGGGGGAGTATGGTGTCAATATTGTATTGAGTAGTTATCGCGTTCTCGTTAGAAACTTTGAACCCAATCATGGACCATTAAGTTTCGTGATCATTACCGGTTTATTCACGAATTGACACAGTAGATATAGTTTAGGGATAATTTCACAAACCTCCGGTGAGATTTTTGATAATTTCACTCAACTCCTTTCAGGTTTAAGAAATTGCACTAACCTCCCTTGGTGTGATAATACAACTATAATGTCCTCCTTCACTTAATAAATAATTTATACTATGATGCAATGGTTAAAAAAACCAAGGAAAAGAAAAAGAAACCCTACCTCTTCTATTCTCCATCAATAACCATTCTTTCTTTCTTCCTTTCTCTCACTCTTGTAAAGTTCTTCCTTTCTCTTATTGTCTCTTTGCTTTTCCTTTCCTCTTATTTTTTCGCTATATCCATATCTATGTTTATCTTAATGATGACCTACCATACCATAACCATTTCTATTTACTTGATGAATATGTTACTATTTTACTCGCAGACGCAAATTTCATTGTCAACTAAATAGAAAGGAATATGCTTATAGTGATGATAAAGAAATAAATAATGCAATTGATAACTAAGAAGCATGGAAGAGGAGGGATTAGTGGGAAAATTGTTGGGCTGGTTATTATCCTGAAAACTTGTATAGGATGTTAATAAATGCATTTGATTTTCTTTACTTGATTAATATTGTTGGTTCTATTTTGTTTTGGATGGCTTTACTCTGTTTTACAATGTTAATATATATTTTTATGAAGGTCAGAATATTATTCTACTGGTAGTGATTGGTTAGATTATTACTTGTTTTAAGATAGTGGTAGGTATTGAATTGAAGTTTAGAGTATGAGTTTGGTTATTAGTTGTCAAGGGATGATTGATTTTTCAAAAACATTTAGGCTGGGATGATATTACAAGATAGATGTTGGGATTTTTGAAGCTACTGAAATTCTTGAATTATTCAAACTATTTGCCTAGTAGGTTTGTTCCATGTTTGGAAATAATTAGATTTGGCATTGAAGTTTGAAGTGTTTGCTTGGTGGTGGTGTTGTTGCAAATTTGGAAGAAAATGTTGAGGAAACTAGTTTTCTTTGTTTTTAATAGAACAAAGGTAATTTAGGGTATTTGAGGAAAAATTTAGCCTGATGGGTCTATCTTGTTACCTAAATAGTAAAAGCAAGGGAACTAGGCGTAATTTAATTTCTAAAACTTGAGAGGAACTCTCTGCAACTATTAGATACTTCAGGAGAGGTTTGTGAAATTATCCATATAATTTAATTAGATATTAACAGTTTTCCAACATATAGTTTAATCTTGCAGCATACAAATTAAATAATATAGGACAGGAATTTAATATTTAGAAAATCACTAGTGCCAAATGAGCATTCTAAGAGTCCAAGCATACTTCTGCAAAAGGGTTCTTGATCACTTCTACATAACATAAAGGGATAATTTCAGAAACTTTCCCTGAAATTTCTGACAGTCTCAGTCATCTCTCCTGAAGTTTGCAAATTATCAGCAACTTCCCCTAGAACTAAATAGGTGGTATCAATTTCAACCCATTTGAGGTGGACAATCAATATAAAATATGTATCAGGAGAGAGAAAATAACTATATTCCACCTCTACCCTCAAGATTGTCATTAGTGAGTTAATTTATGTTGAATAGTACAAAGGTACAACAATGAAATTTCAGGGGGTGTATGTGAAACTGATGGAAAAAACCAAGGTTGCTATTACAAACTGAGAAAATTGTTTGTGACAAGATCACATTTCATCTCTGTTGAGAATGCATGCCTAGTCCAAGCAGAGACTAGAATCTTGGATAAATATCTCCATGATTCTACATTCATGTCCTTGATACTTTGCATTGCTTCATTGTAGCCAATTGCATCATAACTCTTAGTAGCCTGCCAAAAGAAGCTGGTCCATAACACTCCAAGAAACTGAGCTTTGAAGTAACTGCAAATGTGTCAGCAACAGTATCTTCCAGTCACAGATGGAAGTAGCTGTTCATATGCAAGGTTCAACCCCTACATGAAGAGCAAAACCAGTCAGAGGATACCATGGTACACAATAGGTTGTAGAAATTTTAACTGATAAGATAATGTGTTTAATATCTTTTGTCTATCACTCACGAAAGTTAAGCGAACATAGTTATAAAATGGTCCAAAGAATTTTTCAAAGAAATGAAATAACCAACTCCATATCTCTTTGTTTTCGACCTCAGCAATAGCAAATGCAATGGGAAATATGCTGTTATTAGCATCCAATGCAACAGCAGTCAACAATACTCCACCAAAACTGCCTTTCAAATGACATCCATCAAATCCAACAAAAGCTCTACAACCTGCCAAAAAGATGCCAAAAAGCCATCTTTTTGTCCTTTAAAGTTGAGAAAAAGTCTCAGGAACCTTGGTTCAACTAGTAGATTTGGTCTATCATAATGAATTTTACATATGCTACTAGGATTATGTTACCTTAGAAGTATAGCATACTTTGGTAGTTTACTATATGATTCAGCATCTTTGCTTTCAATTTCTTCTCTGGACTTTTCTTTGGCTCTATATACTTGCTATTTGCTAGGATGAATACCACATTTCAGTATCTCAGCTTCAATGCCCTTTCTTGACATGTGAGGATGGGTTCTTATCACAGCAACACGTTTCTTGGCCATCCAATCAGAGGTGGCCTAACGATTTTTGATATCCATTACACATGTGTGTTCAGGTATGGATGATTTAATCATAAATGTTACTGAATCAGCTACAGGGGACGCATGAATCCTCTAACTACATCCATCAATAGCACAATTGGCAGTACACCTAGTTTTCTCATTCTTTAGCCTTTTAATGGGAAATCCTTTTTGGATCATATAATCCTTCGATGCTGCTCTAAAGGCATCAATGTTAGTGAATAGTTGCCTTTTCTTGAACTCTATGTTGTCCCTTGGATTGTAAGTCTACATCCTTGATCTTAACACTTCTCTTAAAGGGTCAATTTTTTGCTTAGATTCAGAATCTGGTACAATTTCACTTGTTTCATTATCATCAAACTTAGAAAAATCATCATACTGCTATCACTATAAGACATTGTCATATGCTCATCACCTATATCATCTTCATTGTCATCATCAAATCCTTGCTTCCATGATTCATCAGAGTTAGATTCACATTCATACCCCTTATCCTCAGAGTTGATAACACCATCAATATGCTGCTCTTTCCTCACAACATGCTTATTCTGAATTCCTAAATTCTCATAGTCACCACCAATATTTCTGTTCAACATGTCACCCTGTTTAGCAAGGATAATGTCCATGTTGAACACCTGTATGTTGATGACTAGTTGACCTTCATATTCCTTGAATATTTCATGGACAACTTTCATCATTATTCACATCAATGTAACCCTCTGTTCCAGGTATTGCACACCTCATATGTAGCAGAAGATTAACATTTCCAGGCATTTCATGTAATGCCTTCTCGGCAATATCATTCAGCAGATTAATGACCAAATAATTTTGAGGATCCATATTAGGAATTCGCACTTTGGTCCCCCCACAATGGAGCACAATGTCATGAATATCACCAGTTACTATCCTACAATGTTAGTAGACTTTTTATGAATGATATAAACAAAACATATAATACCAGCTCACTGTAACTCCTTCGATCTCATGTAAAAAACTTTCTATGATTGATATAAATAGCACTATCACATATGCATGAATACACATTCCAGTTTATAGCTATTATAACTAGAAATTATGAAAAATTTGTCATAAAATCAACTTTAACACAACACATCACACAAACTAGATGGCCAAAAATAAGAAGACATATCAATGACAAACATCTTAACATCCTTAACCAAAGTATGCAATTTTCATACAGTTTATAGTAGAAATTTGTAGTATCTAACCTTGCTTCGCTTCATAGGCTCTTAGGTCTGGAATACTTCACCTCTTCCAGCAAAACTTCACATCTCCCACTTCAACTCTTTAGCTATTTTTCCTCAATATGGCTGATGAAGCTATATTTCTCACCAAAATAAACGATCAATTAGCTCTTATTGTCACATCAATCAGCAAAAAGGAGCCCATTTTTGGCATCTTTTCTCTAAATCGAAATTAGGAATTGATTTTGCATCCAAATTCCAGTTAAGTTAGTTAATTCTATGTATTACTCATTTTACTAATTATTTCATTGCCCATTTCAGAATATATGATAACTACTGAGGATGTTTCTGTCAATTCATCATCCATGATGGCACAATTAGGGCCCAATAATTTGACAAAAGAGGTAACTAATAGTTTGTAAACTTTAGAGGAGGTGACTAAGATTGTCAGAAACCTCAAGGGAGGTTTCTGAAATTTTTCCTAACATAAAGGTTTCAAAGCACAAAAGAAGTATGTGATGTGAGCAAATAAGTTGAATATTTTAGTGGCCCCTTGCCATGCATGTGGTAATTTCTATTTGACATAACGATTCAAATTGATGAAAGGATTAGAATTATATGTTTTAATTAGTTGAAAATTTAAAACTTACCAATTAATTGTTAGATAGTCAAAAGTTGAAATTTGTAATAGTTCAAGAACCATTGTGACGCATATCATGCTATTTTCTTAGGCATAATGACTCAAGTTGATAGAAGTGCCAAAATTATATGTTTTAATTAAGGGTTACAAAAAAATCCCCTGTGGTTTAGCCATCATACAGAAAAGTCCCCTATGATTTCATATCGTACGAGTCGATACCCCATGGTTTGAATTATTCTAAAAAATCAACGAAAATCGTCAAATGTACGGCGTGTGTCTTAAATGCACTAGAAAGGCGCGTGTTTTTTGTGGAAAATAGATTCTTACCACAAATTTTCACCTGATATGCCTATTTTACCCTTCACACTTTAATAACAAAAGACGAGCTTTCGAGTCTTCCAAGTCTTCGGCCAAAATTGAAGGCAACATTCGATGCCTGTGCAAAATTGTAAGTAATCAATCAACCAGAGGTTGCAAGCCAACAAAGGAATTGCAGGAAACAAAGCCTTAAGGTAAAAATGTGAACTCTATCTATATATATTTTGTTTGTAAATTCTAAAGGGAAAGTGCAGAAAGTACCCCCACGATGTCTTCCTCAAGCTTTCGAGCAACCAGCTGAGGAAACGGAGATAGAGGTCTTCGATACCAGTACAAGATATGTAATTGTCGAAGGAAGGCAAAGCTAAAGATTGTTGAGTTGGAAAAGCCATCGAAAGGAATGTTATATTTTGTGTGTGAGAAAGATGAATGTGGGTTCTTTTCATGGTGTAATCCAATTTACAGAGACGAGCCAGATCAAGATGCACCTGTCCCCGTAGTGAGCCAACCTGTTCAAGAAAATTCGTAGGAAAATTTGGACAATGAAATGAAGAACTTGAAATTGCTAGTTGGAGGTTGTGTTATGGTATCTATTTTTTCTATTTTACTGTTGTTGATGTTTACCAGATAAGATAATGGTAAGATGTTGTTGATGATGTAGTTCTTCATCTACCAAATTGCTAGTTGGTGGCCTGCTGTTGATGTATGGAGTTTTGTTGCAGTGAAAATGAACGAAATTGGTAATCTGCATTTTGGAGTTTTGTTCTGATAATCTGCATTTTGAAAACACCAAAAATTGAACGAAATAAGCTAGTTGGAGTTTTGTTTGGTAATCTGCATTTCAGCAGGTAGCCTTAGCTCAACTAGTTGTGGTGTTTTGTTTGATGTCTACCCATCAAATAATGGTTAGCTTTGTTCTAGTGTTTCCACTACGGCTAAGAAATACACCTGCCGAAAATTGGACAACAAGTGATATAGAAGACAAAAAAAGAAGACAAAAATGAATCTAGTTTCCATTTCAAATAACATTAATCTCTACTTGCCAAGAACTTCATTCAATAACTACAAAATCTATAACTACAAAATTTGTTTCCAGAACATAGATTTAGAATTGTTTCCAAATTCATTCAATAACTACAAAATCTGGTTACCATTTCACATTACATTAATCTGGTTGCCAAGAACTTCATTCAGTCACTACAAAAATAGTAACACATAAGCCAAGTATATGAAAAAGTAGATATTACATTTCCATGGACAATCAATCATTCTACAGGAAAGATAGTTGCTGACATCATTGCAACTACATGTAATATTCCAAAATGAAGGTCTAACTACAGCTAGGCAACTATTAGGCAGGTAATTAAGCCTGGATAGCTTTTGATATCTTAACCTTAACTTTCGCAGGACATCAATAACAGTTGGAGCTCTGGTTCTTTTTGTTGTTGCAGTGGTGGCATCAGCCTTATTACCCCCATTCATATTTGTACCATCCACATGCTACAATTAAAATAAAAAAGAGAACTTAGATGTATACCAGTACTCCGTCTGTTTTTATGTAACTTATTAAATCAATGTAAAAGCTTGATTGAGTGCGCACCTTCCTAGCCTGTTTGTTGGTCATTGTAGTACTTCGAGCAGCAGGAGCACCTTTACTAGTTGGCTGTGGTTGAGTGGACGACTCATCAATTGGTTGTGATTGAATGGATTCAGCTACGCTTGCTTCAGGTGCTTATAAATGCCATTTAACATTATTAATACATACATATGCTATAACAATGACATTTAAGCGTACAAGGAAAATTACCTTGTAAAATTTGGAGTTAGGGTGAATGGGATTTTTGCACGTCCGTTAGTTATGCTTTGGCTGAAAACATCTATTGCAATGTACGACACAACCCTTTCTAGTTGATACTTGACCCTTCTTAGGCTTATCTTGTCCTCTTTGGCACAGTTTCTTTGGTCTACCAGGCATTCTCCTAACCACATGGGGGTTTATGGTCTCTTCTTCGCAAGTTATCTAGTAAATATCACTTGGAACGGGTGTGATAGTATACGCATATGTTTTCAGATATTTTGCTCTAGTGTAGCAAGTATGCACATAATTTTTTATAGGTAATCTGCATACTCCTATCGCAGCACATGCATGGGTACAAGGATAAACTGTTAATTGAAAATACCCACTAGTACATGTCCATTCATGCAAGTCTACTACTACACATTTTCTCACACCACAGCCAACCTCATATTTGTGATCACCGTCCCTAGTCGCAACAAACATCCTACTCAACCTCTGATTCTTGTCAATCTTTTCTGCTTTATTAGGACAGATTTCTCCTTAAAACTTTTGCATTCTAGATTTCTTTGTTTGAATTCTCTGCATCAATCTTCTCTTTATCTATTCAAGCATCCCAATGATAGGTAACTCTCTTACTTCTAATATATAGTTGCTGAATGACTCATTTAGGTTGTTTACCAGAATGTCACATTTACTACTTCCTGTAAAATGTGATCTACTCCAAAGAGTTGATGGAATTTTGCTCAATCATTCAGCAGTTTCTTTGTTTGCCTTTTCTAGTTCAATCATTGCCACTTTCCATTCCCTTTCTCTGCCAGCACTTGCAGCAGCCCAAAACATGTCTTTCATTTCCTTTCCTTTGAACATTTGGTTAAAATTCTGGTACATATGCCTCAAGCAAAATCTATATTTTGAATCTGGAAACAGTTCATTCACGGCATGCACAAGCCCTTTTTGCCTATCTGAGATAAAGGTGCAAGGAATATTATCTCTTCCCATGCCTAAATTAGCCATTAGCAACTCCAAAAAGCATTTTCAGGAGTCATACCGCTCTACCTCTACCACTGCAATTGCTATTGGCACCATGTTGTCGTTGCCATCTCTGCCAAGTGCTAACAATAATTGTCCACCAAATGCTTTCTTAATAAAACAGTCATCTAGACCAATTATTGGTCTATAACTATCAAGGAAACCCTGCTTGCAGGCATGCAAGCAATAATATAATCTTTGAAATATACCTCTTGAACTATCAGGTGGTTTGTCAATCTGAATTTTTACAGTACTTCTAGCATTTGTGTCTCGGACGATAGCTTTATAACTCCAGAGTTTTTTATACTGCTCCATATCCATGCCAAGCATCATATCCTTTGCCTTACGCTTAGCTCTACCAACCTTAGTAATTGACACATTAATCATTAAATCTCTTCTGATGTCGTTCTTCAATCTCATCAAATCAACTTTTGGATTATCCCTGATCTTATCTTGATATTTGTTGCTCAGATATGTGGCTGATGCATGCTTATTTTGATATTCTCGAGCACACACATGCTCACCCTTTAATGACTTTATTTGGAAGGTTGATTCATCTTGAATTAGTGTTGCCCGAATCCTCCAGCTACAACCTTTTGTACAGTTGACAATAATTTTTTTGGAGTAGTTTTTCACCCAAGTAACTTCATAACCCTCTCTTACTAGCCATTCACACAACACAGATCTAAACATTCTAAAATTAGTAAACTTCTGCCCCACTTTCAGCTCAAAGTATGGCTTCCTAAACTCAACTTCAGGATTAAAGTCAAGGCAGTCATCTTCTTCTCCACTACCAGATCTAAATTTGTCCAGCAACTCTTCATCCTGAACCACAAGTTCTTGCCAATTCTTTTCAGTCACCTCAGCATTCCCTACCCTTTCGTCTTCTTCTCTCAAATCTGATTCTCTAAATATTGCAGGTGGGTTTTCAATGTTTACAGCTTCATCTTCTAATGGTCCTTGAGATGAAACAGGTTCTTTTATAATGCTTACATCTTCAACTTCTGATGGCCTTTGAGATGAAACAAGTGTTGTAATTTGCTGAATCACATCAGGCCCTTTAGATTGTGAAGTTTTACTGGCCCTTTTCTTTCTCACAGAACCCCTTTTAGCAGAACTTTTTTCATCTGTCTTTCCAGCAAATGAGAATACATGCACTGGCAATTTTGAGGAAGCAGTGGTGCCATTACCTTTTTTTTATGTCTCCATCTGTCCCTGCCCCTGCCCCACCTTTTTTGTTATAGTTGCTGTCTCCAACAGCATCTTTCTTCGGGCTAAAGATGTCTTCATCTTCTATTGTTTCCAACCCATCTTTTAACTATTCTGGCTCTTCATCATCTTCACATGCACCTGTCCCCGTAGTATTAGTGACCCCACCATCTTCATATGCACCTGTATCAAGGATTTTATTTTTTATTCCATCACTGACCCCACCATCTTCTGGCTCTTTTTCAAATGGCTCATCCCCACTGCAAGCATAAATTAGCCTTTCCTTAGGCAAGTTCCAGTAGCACTGGTTCATTAAATTAATATCATTATTGTCTCTAATTGGGTGTAGACCACCTTTTAAATCAACATCTGGGGCACAAAACCAAAACGTTACTCTGGTTGCTCCTTCATCTACTTTTTTAAACATTCTGCACAGGCTCACTATCGATAACTGATCTTCAATTCTGTCTTTGAAAATAGCCATGTGGGTTCCTGTGTAGTGGAGCCTTGGTTTTTCTCTAAATTTCCCACCAAAATACATGTGTATGTCAACTTTGTCCTCAGATTTCTCTTCTGCTATAGCATGATAAGCAATAAAGTTCTTAGATATTAGTAATTTGTCTTTCACAAGTACACAAAAAACTAATATAACACAATCAAAACAAACAATTGGGGACCACATTGGACCACAACATGTCTCGATATAAAGCCATATTAAGATAATGAAAGATTACAGAAGCTGGCGTGCTTGACTAGTCAAGGCATTTAACAGTAGCAATTGATCAATAGAAGTAATACTGCACTTTGATAGTATAACTTCAAGCCAAAAAGACGGACTGTCATATTCAACAATTGAGTCTGACCAAAAAGAAGGGGTAACCAGATTAGGACCTGAAACGCGTAGCCTTATCATCCCAAACAATTGAGGCATTGGAACCAAAGCTGGTAAACGCGTTTTTGGAGGGACCTCTTCTATAAAGCTATCTCTTTTTAAGCTTTCAATAATTATCAAAACTTTAGCAATTTGAAAGGGCCGCTTAAGCTGTCTATCTAGGCAGCTAGGTTTGCTGGGCATACATCAAAAACCTTCATCTTCATTAACAACAAACGTAAATACATCGCAAAGCTTATCTTTGTTAAATAATGGCCTCCCAATTTAATCTAAAATCAGTAAATAACAATTTTCCTTCCACAACATACCCCAAAACCCGAATCGAAATAGATGAGAGATGATATACTAACCCATTTTTCTTTGATTTTTCATCGCAAATCTTCACTTCCTCGTATTTTCCGTCGATCTTAATATTTGATTGAAATAACAATTGAAAATTGGCTAGAAAAGGGGCTGCTCTATCTCTCTCTAGGGTTTTCTATTTCTTTCTCTCTCTCTTCGTTGGTTTCGACAGAATGAAAGTGCAAAATTATTTCTACAATTTTTGCTTATATCAAAAGGGTATTTTTGTCTTTTCATTCAGCTCCGTTTGTTTTAACGATTTTCATCGACTTTTCAAAATAATTCAAACCATGGGGTGCCGACGCGTATGATATGAAACCACAGGGAGCTTTTCTGTATGATAGCTAAACCACATGGGGCTTTTTTATTGTTATCCCTTTAATTAATTGGAGAGCTAATATTTATAAATTAATAGTTGGAGGACCAAAAGTTAAATTTTATAATAGTTTGAGGACATTTTGCCCGAAAAATAAAAAGTTTGAAGATTGGGGTAGCTTATTACAGCTCAAAATACGAAGTAGTTTCCAAAAATCAGTACGCCTTGGATGATATAATTTTTTAAAGAACAATAAGCATAAAGAGATACTTTTTTAATTAAAAAAAAAATCTAAGCCTTGCATGAATCATGATATCCTTTGGTTAGGCGAAAATTACCTGTTATTAGATAAAGCATGAAAGGAGTCTAGCTAATATTAAAAATAAATAAATGATAAAAATAAAAATAAAATTAAGGGATAATTTCAGAAACCTCCCCCGAAGTTTCTAACACCTTCACTGACCTTCTCTAATATTTTAAAAATTACACTAACTTCCTTTGAACTTAAGGTTTGAGTAACGGAATCAATTCAATTCAAACAAAGTACTATTATAAAGGTATTTTGAGGAATGAGTTGATAATTTTGTTCCACATATACCCTTTTCTAATTGTCCTCAAGTTGCATTTGTAAAGAATGAAATAATTAATACAACTTAGGAGGTATAAGTGAAGTTCAAAAAGATGCAGCAGCAACAACCTAAAGCGATAATGATCTTTGCAACAGCTAGCACAAATTGCAACGGCCATATTTTCTATCCATTACAACTACATATAAAGGGCACAACTAGTTCTATAAAGCTATCAAATTATCAGCATAAGCATCTAAATTTGGGGTAAAAAAAGTTAATCTTTTTATTGTAGTTGGCAAGATGAAAGTAAAGTATTGATGCAAGAAAAATATGGGTTTAGTCCATAAATCAGCAACAAAAACATGAATTAATTTTGTCTTGACACAAGATTCAATAAAACAAGCTAGTCAAAAATTCCTTCTATTTCCCTTGCTCATAAAATCCTTATATACAGATTATATAAGGTTGACTATCCTTATCCTTGTCAATTAATTTCAATCACAAAAAAGTCGCCATCTTAGGATTGTAATTGACACCATTTTTTTATTGTAATTATGATTGCTAATTTGAGATGAAACAACCATTATTCTGGTTTAATTAGTTAATCTCATTTATTTAGTGCTCTAACCTTATTTTTTGTCAAATATCTATTTGTAATAAAAACATAATGTCTTAGGGCAAAGTAGTACTTTCACAACAACTCAAATAAGCAATGGGCCCAAATTTTTTATAGGGGAGATCAATGTAATTTTTAAAACTTCAGTGGAGGTTAGTAAAAGTGTCAGACATATTAGAGGAGGTTTCTAAAATTATCGCTAAAATTAAATACATCAGCCAATCAAAATTCTATTCTAATCTAAATTCCCAATTAGTTCGAGTCCTTTGCACTTTCCTCCAGCCCACAACAATGCGTGTTCATCGTCTACAGACGCCTGTTTGGAATTAAAGTGTTCATCGTTTGCTTATTCAAATTAAAAATAACATATATTCACGGTTTATTCTCAAAGCAATGCCAAATTTGCAGTGAAAAACCATTTCACCCGAATTCTGATTAAATTTCGCTTCTCTTTTTCCTTGGGGCTTGGGGGTTGAGTCAGATCCTCTCCCGTATATTCTCTTGGTATTATGCCAATTTTAGTACAAATAAAAGGTAGTCCATTTCTTCTTCAGTATTGAAACGAAAGCAAATGACTTTACTTCAAGCCTACAATTTGTTTTCCTTTCTCACCTTTGTGTTTTCGTGTTCAAACCACGTTTTATCGATTTCAGAACTCCAGTTATTGAATAATGAAAATGATTAGCAGCCATGCGGCGTTCACATCACAATCTGAACACAAGTTTGGATAGTCAACGGTCAATGTAGGGTCCGCGGCCATTGCCCCCAAAGAAAAAATAAAGGAGGGCCGGGGGGGTTGGGTTGGCAGCGGTTGGGTTGGGTTGTGGCGATTGCCAGTATCGTGTCAGTATTGTATTTAGTTAACGTGTTCTTGAATCTTGTTAGAAACTTCGAACCCAATCATGGACCATTAAGTTATCGTGATCATTACCTGTTTATTCACGAATTGACACAATAAATATAGTTTACTCAGAATTTAGGGGTGCAAACGAGCCGAGCTCGAGTCGAGTTTTGGCTAAACGAGCCGAGCTCGAGTTAATTTTGTGAAGCTCGAACTCGAGTTCGAGCTCGACGAGCTCAAAATATCAAGTTCGAGCTCGAGCTCGAGTCAAATTCGAGTCGAGTTCGAGCTCGAGCTCGAGCTTAAAAAATAAAAAAATAATTATTATTATTTTATTTTTAAAAAATAAAATATTAGGGATATATATGTAATTTTACTATTAAAAAAAATAAAAAATAAAAAATAAAAAATAAAAAATAAATATATAATTGAGCTCGCGAGCCAACGAGTTTAATGTTTTTGAGCTCGAGCTCGAGCTCGAGATCGACTTAATTGGCTCGAGCTCGACTCGAACTCGATATTGACGAGCTCGAGTCGAGCTCGCTCGCGAGCGGCTCGATTCGCGAAACACCCCTAACTCAGATATTAACGGTTTTCCAAGATATAGTTTAATCTTGCAGCGTACAAATTAAATAAAATAGGACAGGAATTTAATATTTAGAAAATCACTAGTGCCTAATGAGCATTCTAAGGGGCCAAGCATACTTCTGCAAAAGAGTTCTTGAACACTTCTACATAACATAAAGTTTTCAAAGCACAAAAAGAAGTATGTGACGTAAGTGAATAAATTGAATATTTTAGTGGCCCCTCGCGAGCACATGGTAATTTTTTATTTGACCTAACGTCTCAAATTGACGAAAGAATTAGAATTATACGTTTTAATTAGTTGAAAGGTTAAACTTATCAATTAATAGTTAGATGGTCAAAAGTTACAATTTGTAATACTTTCAGGGCCACTGGGATGTACATCGTGCTATTTCTATTAGACATAACGACTCGAGTCGATAAAAGAACTAGAATTATATGTTTTAATTACTTGAAGAGCTAATACTTATAAATTAATAGTTGGAGGACCAAAAGTTAAATTTTGTAATAGTTTGAGGACCACTAAGACATTTTGCCCGAAAAATACAAATTCTGAAGATAGGGGTAGTTTATTACAGCTCAAAATACGAAGTAGTTTCCAAAAATTAGTACGCCTTGCATGATATAAATTTTAAAGAACAATAACCATGAAGAGATGATTTTTTAATTAAAAAAATCTAAGCCTTCCATGAATCATAATATCCTTTGTTTAGGCGAAAATTACCTGTTATTAGATAAAGCATGAAAGTAGTCTAGCTAATATTATAAATAAATGATAAATTAAAAATAAAATTAAGGGATAATTTCAAAAACCTCCCCTGAGGTTTCTAACACTTTCACTAACCTCCTCTAAGGTTTTAAAAATTATACTAACCTCCTTTGAACTTAAGGTTTGAGTAACAGAATCAATTCAATTCAGACAAAGTGCTATTAAAAAAGTATTTTGAGGAATGAGATGATAATTTTGTTCCATATATACCCTTTTCTAATTGTCCTCAAGTTGTATTCGTAAAGAATGAAATAATTAATAAAACTTAGGAGGTATAAGTGAAATTCAAAAAGATGCAGTAGCAACAACGTGAAGCGATAATGATCTTTGCAACAGTTAGCACAAACTACAACGGCCATATTTTCTAGCCATTACAACTACGTATAAAGGATGCAACTAATTCTCTAAAGCTATCAAATTATCAATATAAGCATCTAAATTTGGGGTAGAAAAATTAACCTTTTTGTTGTAGTTGGCAAGATGAAAGTAAAGTATTGATACAGGAAAAATATGGGTTTAGTCAACAAATCAGCAATAAAAACATGAATTAATTTTGTCTTGACACAAAATTCAACAAAACAAGCCAGTCAAAAATTCCTTCTATTTTTCTTGCTCATAAAATCCTTCTATGCAGATTATATAAGGTTGACTGTCCTTATCCTTGTCAAGTAATGTCAATCACAAAAATGGCGCCATCTTAGGGTAGTAATTGACACCATTTTTTTTTTATTGTAATTATGATTGCTAATTTAAGATGAAACAACCATTATTCTGGTTTAATTAGTTAATCTCATTTATTTAGTGCTCTAACCTTCTTTTTTTGTCAAATATCTATTTGTAATAAAGCATATGTTTTAGGGCAAAGTAGTACTTTCACTACAACTCATGCAAGCAATAGGCCGAAATTTTTTACAAGGAAGACCGGTGTAATTTTTAAAACCTTAGCGGAGATTAGTGAAAGTGTAAAAAATTTTAGAGGAGGTTTCTAAAATTATCGTTAAAATTAAATACATCAGCTAATCAAAATTCTATTCTAATCTAAATTCCCTGTTAGCTCGAATCCTTTGCACTTTCCTCCAACCCACAACAATGCGTCTCATGGTACTAACAATATGTTTGGCTAATGAATCAGCTGTAGGAGCTGCCCTTGAAACTGCCTTAGATTTCTTGCCCACCATGATATCCTCTCTTTGGTAATTGATATGATGAATTAAATTGACAAAAAAAACTTGTAATTTGTCCTACATATCTTTTGATATATTTTCTATTTTTTTGCTGCTGAGTGGGAAATATACACCGATAATGGATTGTATGGGAGAATATATATTTGGAGGTGAATACATCAAATCAAAAAAATACAGAAGAGTTCACTAGTAAGTAAATTTCCCATCTGCTCTACTCTCAAGCCTATCAGAAAGGAAGAAATTGGAGATTTTGACTATTTCTTCAAAAAGATTTGAGTTCTTTCTGCCCCTTAAATATGTTTGGTATTCTATTTTTATTCATTGTGTCACTCTGTCCATAAAGGATTACTTCCTTATAATAGTGCGTAGCCATGTAGCAAAGTAATATATAATACATGAAAATCGTGTTCAATTTCCCGAGTACATTTGTCCTCTAAATTTCTTGGTACATACTCCAGTGGAATCGACCAAAAAAAAAAAAAACTTTTTGCTAAGTTTGTATTAATTTCTTAATCGACCAAAAAGATTGAATTTTTCTTTCAAAACAAAAGGATATAAAAAGTTGAATATATTTTTTTTGTAATGAAATAACTTATATGCAACTTTTCTATCTCCAAATTCACAACCTCCTTTTCTCAACTTCAAATTTTTATTTATATCTCCATGGTAAAATCAATCATTTAAATAACAAAAATTAAATTACAGCAAACATCTAAACAATCAAAGGGAATCCTCTGGTTTCAAAACCAGATAAATTTGCCAATGAAACTCAAGACAATAGATTATTCCAAGTAACTATCTTCACATGCCCATTAAAACTTTGTCTAACAATGTTGGAATTTGATTTTTCATGCAGTAATGCCTCTAGATCTTCTAGACATCCATTGTCTCATCTCCAATCCACACTGCTGTTTGCCCTACCATGGAAAGGAAAGAAATAAGAGATTTTCATAGCAAATCAAGCAAAATGCATAACCAAATTAAATAGAACATTGACTGAATTATTCTACTTGTCAGCTAAATAATGTAACAGAAATACTTCCAAACTTCCATTGTTACTCACCAGGATGCTGCACAACCGGTGCTCCAATTGATAACAACCTATAAATGACAAGCATTGTTGGCCTAGATTTTGGATCAACCTCTAAACATGATCTTGCTATTTTGAGGATAGATACCAAAATCTTTTCATTTTCTGGTGAGGGATATGCAAGTCTCTGATCCAGCAACTCCTTCAGTTCTATGTTTCCCTGTTTTTGAGACATCAATACATCTATTAGGTCCCCAGGGTGCCTCCCTCTGATTATTTCTAATGTCAGGATGCCAAAGCTATAAACATCACACTTCTCTGTTGCCTTCATCGTGTATGCAAGTTCTGCAGCAAAAATCATGTCAGGATTGCTGGTGCTTATGCTCTAACGAACAAGCTATACCAAAGTAGAGCCCACCAACAAAAATTGCAAAGTTAATACCTGGTGCAATAGATCCACATCTACCTCGAAGAGCACTCCAATTAGACGAGCCCTTCTTGAGAAGCTTTGCAGTGCCAAAGTCAGAAATACGAGCCTGATATTCTGAATCAAGCAAGACATTGTAGCTGGAAATATCCCGATGAACTATTGGATGTGAACAATCATGATGCATATAAGATAAAGCATCAGCAACACCCCTAATGATATTCACCCTCTTTTCCCAATCCAGCTCCGTGGCTTCTTTATCTATTCTCAAAATTTTGGCCAAACTACCTTGTCCGAGGTACTCATAAACCAAAAGGGAATGTGTAGCATTTGAGCAGAAACCATAAAGGTTGACAATATTTTGA
Organism: Coffea eugenioides; assembly: GCF_003713205.1. Classification (NCBI taxonomy): domain Eukaryota; kingdom Viridiplantae; phylum Streptophyta; class Magnoliopsida; order Gentianales; family Rubiaceae; genus Coffea; species Coffea eugenioides. Next base: position 10,444,350 of record NC_040037.1, read on the forward strand.
TGTTTGATTCTTGTCAAAGCTCTTATCTCATTCAAGAAACCTCCATGATCTGCCATTTCGGACAAGTCATGAAGTCTCTTTACAGCTAGTGTGGCACCAGACAAAAGTTGTGCCTTGTAAACACTTCCATAACCTCCTCCTCCAATGTAAAACAAGTCACTGAATTCTTGTGTTGCTTTTAAGATTTCTCTGTACATTGCTTCTCCATCAAATGTGGATATAGAAAACAGATTGTCATCCTTTACATCCATGCCATGTCCATTGGTTGTTCTTTTACTTTTTCTTCTTTCACAACAGATAAGAACTCCCAAAGATGCACAAACTAGTATGAGAGATCCCACAAGAGGGAGTACAATTATGAGAACACGTTTGTGCCCCTTCTCCTTCCTTTGAGGATTTTCACAAGGTTTTAGCCCTGCATTGTTGCCACACAGGCCTTTGTTTCCCTTTAACTCTTCTACGGTGGCATTCCTGAAAGCCGTTCCATTTGGAACTGGACCCTCTAAGTTATTAAAGGATAGGTCAATATGAACTGAGTCAGGCAATTTTCCCAAGCCCCTAGGAATAGAGCCAGAGAGGTTATTGTGTGAGAGATCCAACACTTCGAGGTTCTCCAAACTGCTTAGTTCAGAAGGTATCTCTCCTGATAACAAATTATTACTTAAATCCAAAAGGGATAAGTGATCTAACCTAACTATTTGAACTGGAATCTTTTGGCTTAAATTGTTGTTGCTCAAGTTTAAATAAGAAAGTTGCTGGCAATCTCCTAAGTATCCTGGAATGGATCCAGTCAAGGTGTTTGAGGACACATCGAGATAAAGCAGATTTGTTAGGATTCCTATTTCTAGAGGTATGCTTCCATAAAATTGATTGTCTTGCAGACGCAGATATATAATAGAAGCTACTTTCCCAATTTCCTTCGGAATTTCACCAGTTAATTGATTTGAAGAAAGATCAAGTTCATTTAATTGAGATAAGTTGCCCAATCCTGAAGGTATAAAACCTGAGATGTTATTGTTTGCCATCCGCAAAATTCTCAGATTTGCAGATCTCAACAAATATCCTGAGAGCTCCCCGTAGAAATGGTTGTTGCTAAGGTCCATCATATTCAAGCCTGGAAGTATATCAAACATCTCTGTCAGGTTACCAGTTAGCTGGTTCCCACTAAAAGTGGCCCTAATTAAGCTTAAGCAGTTTCTCAGGCATCTTGGGATTGGACCAGTAAGCAAGTTGTTGCTCACACTGAAGTACATAAGTTTGCTATTTTGACAAAGTTGTTTGGGTAGCTGACCAGAGAGCTGATTTTCCCCCATCTCCAACATAACCAACTCTGGTATTTGTCCCAACTCTTCCGGAATGGCACCAGAAAGTTTGTTATCGTGGAGTTCCAGAATTTCCAGTTTACTCAAATTGCCTAAGGAAGCAGGAATTGAACCAGAAAATTGGTTTCTGTCCAGGGAAAGAAGAGCCAAGTTGGTTGTGCTACCTAGTGATTTTGGGATTGAACCTCTGAGATTATTTTCAGACAAGCTCAGACTTTCAAGTGCTTTCAAATTCCCTATCTCTGGGGGAATAGGACCTGTTAAATAGTTGCTTTGCATATTAATGTAAGCTAGATTGGAAAGATTTCCTATTTCTGTGGGAATCGGACCTGAAAGCATATTGTAGCCGAGACTGAGAAAAGTCAAGTTTTTCATATTGCCAAGGGAACTGGGAACAGGACCATGGATGTTGTTTGCATGCAAAGAAAGCTGCATAAGTGACCTTAATTGGCCTACTTCCATTGGAATTGAGCCACAAAAGTTGTTTAAACTTAGGAGGAGGGTTTCAAGTTTTGATAACAGGCCGATTTCAGGTGGGATTTTTTTGGACAACAAATTTGAAGACAAATTAAGATGAATGAGCTTCGAGAGATTACCCATCAGAGGAGGTATGCTGCCAGAAATTTCATTCAAGCTGAGATCCAAATATTCAAGATTTGGGAGGGATGAAAACGGAAAGTCTTCGAGTGTACCTTTGACACTTGAATTTGTGAGTTTCAACCTGTTGACACTTCCATCAATGCATGAAACACCAGCCCATGTGCAAGGATTTGAAGAATTTTTGGCATTCGTAGGCTGAAGATTCCATGAAGTCAGGAAGCTATTGTTCACGTTTCCAGAACTTGCTTTCCATTTCAAAAGAGCAGCAGCCTCTTCATCAGAAGTTGATGCATTAGCTTTAGCAGAAAATGATGAAACAAACAGGACCAATAGGAATGCAAAGAAAGACTTTCTTATGTTCAAGTAATCCATGGTTTCTTTTCTTGGTTCAACAAGAGGTGCAGATATTGGTTATAAATACTGGTGAAACAGGTAATTATTGCTCTGCCCTTCACTTGGCAAGAATTCAAAGGTCTTCTCATTTATTTTTAATGGCTTATTATAGTTATTGGATTGTCACTATTTCATGCATTTGAGGATGAAACAATGTTGTCATGATAAATTCAACTGATAATTTCGGTTCTATTCAACATATTATGAATTCAGCATTACTGTATAATTGCAGTTTACTTTGAATGAGACTAAACAGGAAGTCAGTCAAGTCTCCCAAAAAGTTAGAGACTAAAATTTAGTAAGTGGTTAAGTACAACTTCCAACCGTACCTAGACGTTGATATGAATACAACTGGCAAGATCAAGAAAAAGCTTATCATTCATTAAGGAGTAATAGTATTTCAATATTCAATCAAATTCGGAGTGGAATTCATAATATTCGACCTCCAAATCTTCATGAATTTAATCCGAACTATATTTATTTTTCTCCTAAGAAAGCTAGATCTAGGCTAATTTATATTCATTTCTGCCATTAAAAAAGTGATATCTGACTCTCTTTTTTTTTTTGTAAATAAAAAATGACTGCATATAGATCACATGCTGATTTCAGACTTAAAAAATGGTTGAAAACTTAAGTTGGGATCAAATTTTGTTGATTTGAATTTGTAAAGGACGTAAAATTAGCATTTTAAAAGTGAAGAGCGAAAAAATTCATTTGACTAAATGTGAAAGATATTTTAAACAATTTTCTCAATTTAATAAGTTGATGAGTACAAATTCCAACCGTGCCTGTAGGTTGACATGAATATAACTATTAAGATCAAGAAAAGCTTATCAGTCATTAAGGAGTATTATTTCAATATTCAATCAAATTTGGAGTGGAATTCATAATATTCGACCTTCAAATCTTCATGACATATTACACGTCTTCTTTTCATCTTTTCTCAGTATTATGTTTGTGGACTCTCTAGTAGGTTTCTGTAGATGCATTATTGATGGTGATCCTCTAGAAATTTCAAAATTTCTAATAAATCATCTTTTTTCTTGGTCTATCTTAGCTAATTCTCTACTATAGCTTCAGAAGCGGATAATCACGCACAAGTGATAAACCTACAAGGCTACAAAGTACAAGCATAAAAATTTATGATGAAATATACAACCTATGGATTGATTTTTTCTTTTTGAATTATTTGCAAGCATAAAGTATATAAACATTTAACGTTTTAGAAAAATTTTTAAAATTTTTGCCAACAAAATTTATAAAGCTCTTATTTTCGATATCCGATCCACCCATCTAATTAAATACTTAGATACAATTTCTAATGTCATCCATACTATAATTTTGTGTTTGTTAAATGAAGATTAATTGTTTGTGAATATAGCTGTCAAACAAACCCATTTAATTAAGTTTATCCATACCCGCCCATGAATAGATGGGTATGGGTATCTTCAATTTTTTCATATGGGTATAAATGGGTTACCCAATAATACCCATCAAACCCAATTAACCCATTTAGAATTGTCTTCCCCCAAACCTCCTCTCTTCCCCCACCCATTTTTTTTTTCAAATTTTTCACTTTGTCATGATATTAACTACTTTTGTTTCATTATTATTATTATTTGTTGGTTTTATCTTATCATTTTATATGCTTTTAGTTTGTTAACTTGCTCATTTTTCAACATTACCAATTTATGACAAGTTTTAGTCTCTTTTCTTACTTTTCCAAAATGAAATTTTAAATTTACACACGAAAAAATGCTAGATGTTCAAAATTTTTGGATTAAGTTTTTATGTTAACTTTTATAGTACTTAGTTCAAATTTTTATATTCCTATTGTTTAATTATTAAATAGTATGTAATTTTGCGACATAGAGTACAGATGGGGAAAAATTGATAATTAGATTTATTGAGCATTATAAATAAATATTTAAGACTAATGATGGGGCCAAAGGATGGTATAAATTGATAGCTTAATTTGTAAAAATGAATATAAATGAATTTACAAAAAGTTAAAAATAAATGGGTTATAAATGGATAATTGGGTTACCCAATTCATTTTTTGACTTACTCATTTATACCCATCTAATTAAATGGGTATAAATGGGTTAACTCACTTATACCCATTATCCATTTTACCCAACCCAAACCCGTCCAAATCACCTATTTTATTGAGCATTATAAATTGATATTTAAAACTAATGATGGGGCCAAAGGATGGTATAAATTGATAACTTAGTTTGTAAAAATGAATAAATGAATTTACAAAAAGTTAAAAATAAATGGGTTATAAATGGGTAATTGGGTTATCCAATTCATTTTTTGACTTACCCATTTATACCCATCTAATTAAATGGGTTAACTCACTTATACCCATTACCCATTTTACCAACCCAAACCCATCCGAATCACCCATTTTGACACCTCTATTTGTGAAGTTAATGAAACATGAAAAAAGGCCTGTGCCAGTAAGCAAAAAAGGAAAAAAAAAATGTTTCTCCTTTCTCTATTGAGACAAAAACCAAGTCAGTAGAGTTCAAGTCAAGCCTACAATTTGTTTTTCCTTTCTCACCCTGGTGTTTACTTTTTCTAAACAGGTTTAGTGAAATTCAGAAATTCAATTATTGAATGGAGACTTTGAAAATTCAATTGATTGTGGAATTTGCATTACAAACCGACCAGAAATTTTGTCTGTCAAAGGATCAGTGCCTCTAGCGAATGCAAGTCGAAAAGGACCCCAAAATTAAGGTCAAATTCTAAGGGACACCAGTTGAAGTAAAAAGCAACTTATTAATAGCTTGTGACAACGTACACTTTGGAGTCGTAATTCTACATTTTTATCTGTAAATCTACACTTTCATTTATTGATCACTAACCTTTGGGATTTTGGTGTCAAGGTCTTTCAAGTAATACTACTAGTTTTTGGCTGCCACGCATTGGGGCGGCAATGCCCAGGCTTAAGCTTAACATACATAATTTTAGGTTTCTATATATATAATGCAATACACATAATTTTCTAATATGGAAATTCATGTACAAATGGAGCAAATATTCATCAACAATGGTGATACATCTGTCATTGAATCCAAAATATCTAAATTCCATTATATGTTTGACTAAGACCTAACACAATTTACTCAAATAAAGCATAAACAATTGAATTAGGTCTCTTACATGTTAACATAAAGAAACAGAAATTGCCAAGTTTAAACATACCATGCTTTGATTCCCTAAGTTGTCAATAGGTGAACAGGTAGGGTGATCGACGACAGGACTTGTAGAAACAACTGAAAAGCTACCATGATGATAGACAAGAACTCAACTTTGCTCATTGGCTGGCGTACGCTAAATGCAGTCACGGCCATAGTACATAATATAACTTGGAATTGTCCCTGTATCGTGATTTTTGCATTTGAAGCACCTCGCTGCTCGCACCCTTTTTCTATTCCTCTCCACCTGATCCTCTTCTAGGCTTGCATATTTTCTCTGCTATATAAATCAGATTTGAAGAGAATGTCCATCATACAGCCATATATCAACAAACAATCAATTACCCAAAAGTAAAGATTAGCCAAAACAGTTGGAGATTTGGATATACAAAAGTAAAGAAATAGAAAATGCATGCAAAGCTCACCTTCTGGTTCAGAGAAATAAGTCCAACTGCTTCTCTTGCACCTAAATGCAATTATAGTTCAATCAACATATATCCAAAAACAGTGACCCAACTACCAAAGGAAAACAGGAGGAAAAAAAAAAGGGATAAAAGTTCAAGCGATTCTGTAGTTATCTCAGTTAAATTATCAACTTTTCAATGTCAGCATTAATATTTTTTGTGCCACCTATTACATCCACAATTCCCCTCTTATATAGAGCAAGCTTCATGTGGCATAAAAGATGCTTGGATGTAATTCTTAACTTTTGTTGTCTCCTAATAGGTGGCCAAATTTCTATCTGAATAGCCCGATAACATGTATTACATTAACTTCAAGCTTTAACTCAACTGGAACTCCGTAAATGATATTTTAAGTAGAATGTTAGAAAACAGACCATACATTAAAAATTTTGTTAAAAACAAAATGCCCACTGATAAGTCAGAAGTGGTGAATAACTCAGTCTTTTCGCAAACAGAAAAAGAATAAGGTGTCTCTTCAAAATCACTTACATGAATTCAAACTGAACTTTTCTATCTGCTAAACGATCTAAAGCAGATAAAAGATCCACTATTAGTTGTATTTATACACAATGTACAAGCTGCTAATTTCACTCAGAATTGTGTCGTTGTATCTAACTTGCGAGCTTAAATTTCGTTCTCTTTATTCTTGTTGTGCTGTTATGAAAGAGCAAGTGTTATACAAAACAGGGTAGATTTATCAATTTGTGAGATATTAGCTATACTGACCAATTACTATTAGATGAAATCAATCTCTAAACGGATATTTCAAATCTGTCTATCTGATCCATATTTAAGGCATTCAAGAACTATTGAATTACAAGATTACAATTTCCAGTCTACATTCTTTCCAGATGGGCAGATCATATTCAAAGAACCCAGATGCTAAAAGTAGTAAATAAAGAAAATACTTAACAAATTGACATGGGTAGTCAAGTCTGCTACCAACAAGTAAAAAGAAATATTTAGAGGGAGACCCACTGCTGATTCGGACCACAAACGAAGCATGCACTGATTGAATTACATTAAACCAATAAAAAACATCAAGCAATTTCTCTATTCGAGCTTTACTATAAACACAGATTTGTGTAGTGTGAATGTAATCAATCATACATGTAAACTCAGACATGCAAATAAACAAAACTCACCGCCGGAGGTGAACCAAAAATCAAGAATCTTACATTCTTCTCACCCGTAGATGTCGAATGTCCGTGTAAATCTCCAGAAGCTGTAGTTCGCACAAAAATTCTTTCGCCTAGCTAATTTGATAAGCAAGCTGTCTCAATAAATTCACGTAAAGATTGACAACATTCATATTATGAGATTATTAATTAACTTAAAATTTTGTCAATAAATCAAGCAAAAACTTACATAGGAATGCAAGAAGAAAACGATGGTTTCTGATTTGAATGCTTTGTGGAGAACTAGAAGGTGGGATTGAAGTTAATCGGAAGGGTGCCGGCAGTAGCAGGCCAAGTAAGGAGGAGGGTTGCAAGTACATGGAGAGTGAAGTTTCGGGAAGGTAATGGCAGAGTTCAAGTGGGAGCGGGAACGGGAACGAAAGCAGAGGTGGAGACTCAGCACACAATCAACGGCTGTAATTCAATCCACCAACATGCAAATAGTAAAAAAGCAACGGCTCAGCACCCTCTAACTGCATCCAATTCAATAAACCCCCCAAATTCATCCAAAATTACAGCATAACCAGTCCACTCAACATTAGTTGTTGGCAGCATAAAACACACAAACGAAAGATTAAAGAGAGCCTACATCAATTGCCACTGAAATTGTTTCCGGTTACATCGGTTGATCCTGAGGTATTTACTCTGAATTTAAGTTTTATAGGAGCACTTTTCTGTCACTAATTGGTTGGATGAATGTTTTTTGTGAGTCTTGCTTAGATTGCTTTCGGGCCGATTTGCTAATGACTCCTGTGTGTCTCTCATTCAATATGTGTGTGTGTGTTTGATTTCGCTTTGGAAAAAAATTGCTGCTGAAATTGTAAAAATTACAACATAACCGGTCCTGTCCCTAACCAAACGCCCCTCAAATTGATCAATATTACTGCAATAACAGGACCACAATCAATCCCACTTGCTAGAGTAAGTGAGCTTCGTACTTTTATATCCTGTAAGATAGTATATACAGCGTCTCCTTATATTTTAGAAAGGGCAAAATGCTCTAGTGGCCCTCAAAACTGTTATAAATTTTAATTTTTGATCCTTCAACTATTAAATATATAATTTGAACCCTCCAATTAATTAAAACGTATACTTTTAATCCTCTTGTCAATTTAAATCGTTATGTCCAACAGGAAAAAAGTCATAAGTATTAAGAACAACCTCTATTATTCTATTAGATATAACGACTCAAGTTAATTGAAGGATTATAAATATACGTTTGAATTAGTTAGAGAGCTAAAACTATTCATTTAATAATTCGAGAGTCAAAAGTTGAATTTTATAATAATTTGAGAGCTATTTGGCACTTTGCCCTTTCGAGAACTCGAATCAAGGCCTCCTACTTACACTTTCTTTCCCTTTCACAAATATATTTGTTATAGGAACTCTGGTCATCCAAAATCATATTAGAAAATAAAAAATATAAAAAGAAAAAGAAAAGCAATGAACTTTAGATAGCATGGTCAAGGGCCAACGGCGAGTAAAACATTGTGGCTACTGGATATTGGCCAGTCCTAGTCTGAATCAAATACACGGCTTGTGTCTGCAGGCCAACGTTTTTAAACTTTTAAAGTGGATCCCCCAGTCGATTGTTTGGATACAACAAAAACGGATCATAGGTAAAATTCTCAAATCCTAAAGTCCTGCCAAAAGTGCAAAAGTACAATATTTTATTTATTTATAAGCTTATAATTCATGGATACATGTACAAATAAATGTAAAAAAAATAAAACGCAATGTTAGCCAAAAATTATATTTCTTCAACTGAAATGCATACTTTGTAGCATCATGTTGATAACAATAAAGTTGAAGTCATGTCAGAATTAATTCTACTTTTGACTGAAAACTTATTAAAAAAAATACTATTGATATAATTTCATGAATTGAAGACTCCAAACTCCCAATTATCAAAACATTTTCTTAGACCTGTTAGATAACTCTATTCAGTACTTAAATTTAATGATTTCATATTTTATCATATTCAGATGTATTTGACAACAAAAAAAATAGAACATCTTAATTAGTTAAGTGATACTAATTTCCGAGGCAAAACTTGATAAACCTATAAATATACTCAAATGTTAGGATTTTAATACTTAACAATTTAATAATAATTAATTTCAAATTTTAGATTTCAGTTTTATCAAATGCACCCTTAATCTGCATAATATGGAGTTACACTACAAAATTATCTAGTTATAATTCCATATATACTATTGATCCTATTGGAATCGGAATCAAATTTATAAATCGGCACCTGGATTCGTAACATCCTTAAGAAGAGGATTGAGAGTTTTAACAACTACTGGTATAAGTGCCTAACGCGTCCTCTGTTAGTTTCCTCTGAGCAAAATAACTTTTTCTTTGTCCCTATTCTCTCAGTTTGTACTTGTAAAATTTACTTCTTTGTATAATGTTCTCCTACTTTGAAAATGGTATCCATGATTTACCAGCTCAAAGAGCAAACCTGAAGTAATTTGTTAATTCTAAGAACCAAATTCATTTCGTTTACATATTAGCAAGATACTTCTAAACAAAAACCATCAAACCTGTATTGATGGCAAAAATGTTCTTAGTCCCTGTATAAATGTTTTGTTAATTCTGCATCTCCAATATTTGAAACAAAGATAATAACAAAAATGGCAACCATACTGAGTTAGGTGAAGTGCGGTCCCTCTGCCAGTAGTGTGCAATCCACTATCACTAGTAAAGTAGAGCACACTATATAGTGCTTGATGATGAAAAACAAAGATTATATCCACAGGGGAAATGGAATCAGTTTCAAGAAAGCTTCTTTCCAGTCTCTTCTTTTTACTCCAAGCCCTCCTGTTTTTCATCATTGCTGTTTCCAGTGTCGATGATGCACACTCAACATGTAATGGTTCAATAGCAGAGTGTAATCAAGACTTTGAAACCCTGATGGATTCGGAGATAAGCAGAAGGTTTCTGGCAGAAAAGAGGTATATCTCTAATGGGGCTTTAAGGAGGGATGAGCCAGCCTGCAATAGTGGTGGTAGGGGTGAACCATATTCTTCAAGTGAAGGATGTCTTCCTCCTGAATCTAACCGTTATAATCGAGGTTGTTCTGCATATTATAAGTGCCGCCAAAATGCCTAGAGTACAGTAGACACATGATTCTGGAGATAAAAGATTATCATATTCTGCTTTTGCTATGTACAAATGGGGCTTTGTGCAACTCTTTGTACAAAATATTGATCGCCAAGAACTCCTAAAACATTCCATGTACTTTTTCCCAGAAACAGGAGCAAATCAAAGTTTCCTATTGTTTCTCCAAGTACCACCTACATCTTAGCTGGTCATATATGCAGTCACTTTTAACATCTTACTCGAGACATAGTCTAATCAAATCTACATGAGAATAGTTATTCTCGCCATCCTAAAGTTTAAATGGAGAGGAAGAAGAACAAGATTTCGGAGGGTAACACAATTGGATAGAGGAAGTACTCTTTGCTTGCTGTTCCATACCTGTTTTCTTCTCAACTATTTTATGGCTTTCATTTCTCTTCCATAGATTTTGCTCATTTTTCTCTTTCCAGGGAGTAAGATTGAAATTCGACATCTTTTTCCCAAAAAATTGTTTTGCTTCCTAATAATGATCATAAAGGTTGCTACATGAATAGCCTAGAAGGTCAAACAAATCTTCTCTGCTTTGCAGGAAGTACAAAATCCAGTACTCATGGAGAAAGAACAGAGACAAAGTGCAAAACATCAAAAGCTACATAAGTAGACCGGCAAGATCAAAATGAAATGCATTTGAGCCTCAATTAGAATTCTCTCAAATAGAAATGTGAATTTTGACGTAAAAGATGCCCACAAAGAGCACTTCACAGATGAAGAGTAAAGGTTCTGATGATAAAAGACATCTTGCAATCATTTGAGCAGACACTTTAGCTTTAATATCAAACTTTCTAGTTGCTGTAAACAATTAGACAACAAAATCATTAGCTTCCTTCACGTATAACCAGTAATTCACCTAAAATGAAATTTCCACACTTCTCGAAGATTAGAGGACCCGTCTGCAATCTCAGCAACCATTGTCGATGCCAAAACACCTAGGACAAGGAGTTCAAGGTTAATAAGGAAACCTAAAAGCTCACTTTCTGAATGTACTGGTGCAATAGCCTTAAGATCCTTGGCACATTAAGCACAATACAAACATTATGTTTCCCTTCTTTGGTGATGCCACTCTCTCTTTAAACAATTCTTTTGGATCCAACAAGGATATTTCTTCTTCCTCCCTGACCCCCTTTCTCAGTTTTCAGATATTTTACATTTTAGAAATTATCAATCTGAAAAAATAATAATTGCACAAAGGCCAGCTATTTCATGAGAGTGAAAGTGGTACATGGCATACAAGATACCGTCTAGATCCATTTGTATAATCCATGCATCAAGGTACTTATCTTTTACACAAAGAAAACTGCAAAAGAGGAAACACAAGATAAGGTACTGATGAATGTATAAATTGCTATCCCCTCCCTGCACCAAGATGTTCATACTAGGAACAGGAAAAGAAATTCCCTTGCATAGACATCAACCTAAACAATCCAACTTAGTGCTTGAATCATGTATGGGCTCAGGCATCATCACCTTAACTTAATGCAAGAATTTCTAAATCAAGGATCTATAAAAATTGACATATCAATAGCCATATAAAAGATAACACCTGGACCTAAAACAAAAATTGGGGAACATCAGGATGCTTTGTTCGCCATCTGGGAAATCAAATAACTAAACCTTTATAGAGTTCAGCAGAAGGTAACAAAAGAAAGTGTAGCTCACCATCTTTCTCGACAATAGAGAGAAACCTCCTTGATCCTCCTCCAACTCCAAAATAATGCTTCTTTGCTGCCATGTACACAACTCCATGAGGACTAGTTAGGCACTGACAAGACAAAAAGAAAAAAGGAGGTCAACAACAGAAAATCTAGAGATCTGAATTCAAGTATCTAAAGAATACACTTAAGAACCTTCTTAAGAAGTTGATAGAGCGTAGGAAGAGCGTAGATTGCATAAACTGTCTCTGCCATGAGAATAACATCATAACCACCTCCATTACCCACTTCTTGATCAGAGTTGATTCCACAGTCATCACCACGTACATAAGGAAGAATATTTTGGACTTCACTCCAGTCACCCGCAAAGAAACGAGTTTCTGTCTTAGTGTTACATTCTGTCATATCTGTACCTATGGACTTTGGCTTCTGTTGAATGTTAGCATTTACATTAGGAATGGTGAGACTTTGCAGGACCTCAGCATTAAAATCCTGGAAGTGAACAGAGCTAGATCCCTAAAACAGGACAACATTTAGATTCATTTAATATGCAGCACATAGAGCATTTTGGCAAAAACTATCTAGGAGTGATGAAATGTAGGTTTACCATAAGGCATGCAAAAATTCCAGGAAGCCCATGGCCACATCCAAGCTGAAAAGCTATTAGAGGAGAGTTAGCAGATAAACAAATACATGGTTACCGCCAATCAAACCATGATATTTACATCCAGTTACAATCATTTACAAATTGGTTTGACAAGCATAGGCACAAAAATTGTTCCAGTTTCTAGCTGAATTATGTTAAGAATTAACTTGAAGCAGAGCAAGACCATGAGAACGACTTCTTTGAGACAATGTTTTTTTTAACCAATAAGACAATTATATTTCTCTCCAAAAGTTAATATTTTATATGAAAGCATAGATGCATCAACAGCACAAGAATATCTTCCTCAGTCCGGATCCCTTGCCAAGGAGAAGCCCAACAGTTTAAGAAATTGGTTTGAGCATTCACCGTGAAAGAAATTCGAAAAGCAGATATGTATTTTGAGCCTAAAATCAAATCAATCTGCAGGAAAAATTAAAATAAGTAAAATTGGGAAAAATCAAGAAAATACCAACAGTTTAGGGGTTACTAGTTCCTATATGAGTGAATATTCTAAGAAGGATCACATCTAGAAAACCTCCTGCTCTGCTGGGTTCAAGAAAGTTTGATATTTTGACCAGTAGTTGCAACAAGATTACCATAAAGTGTTCTAGAGAAATTACAATAAATCGTCATGCAGAAAACTCAATGACTCACTCTAAAGACATAAAATCAAAGATAATCGCTGTTAGTCTCAGTTGATAGTTACACATACCAGCACCAAAAAATTACATCAATTTAACAGAGAAATGTAATAAAAAAAATTCAGAGAGAGAGAGAAGAACAGAAAAATGTAAAGCATTATTAAATATCAACCACAAGAATACTTTGATACCACCCAAAGAGCATCTCTGTTTTACATTTGAGCACAAAAATCAGTAAAAAATTGGCAAACAGCAACAAGGTTTTTGAAAAGTCATAGATAAACATGGCAGCAGAAGATTGTACGATCACCTCAGCAATTGAAGCCCACCTCTAAAACTCGCTTTCCAGCAAGTGACAACTTCCCATCTTGCATCTCTGATTGAAGAGTTTTCACTAAATCCACCGAACCTTCCCATAATTTCAACCCTCCTACAGAATAAATTACACTAATCAGTAACAAGACTCTAGGAATAAAAAAAGGAGCCAAGAAACAGAAAATTGCAAACCGTGTATGTGAGAGTCTGTTACAATGGCAGGCTCTTGCTAGTATGACAGTAAAACCAGAAAACCATAACAACCCCTAAAAAAAAGAAGAAAAGAAAAAGATGCAGCAAACCTTCATATTTCCCTGGCACTAAATCCAAATTAGAAAAGGCGTAAACCTCCTTAGTGTTCACCCTTCCCTGCAAGTAATGGACGCAAAATTAAAGCCATTCACATTCCTACTGATAAGCAACAATCAACATTCAACATATTTGAACCAATGCTTCATTTCGCTTATAGTACAACACACACAGACGCCAATCAGATACACACATGCACACTCAACACTCATCCAAAATTTCACACTTTTAGTACTATGTAAAGTTCCAAAAACGATAGTATTACCTTAATCAGTGTAATCCCATCAATATCTACACTTTCCACCGTATACTTCACATTTGATGATACCTACTCCAGATGAAAACATCCCACAAAAATAAATTGATAAATAGACTATAGAGGTATAAGGACTCATATACAAGCTCTCAATAAGGAAATAAACATCAGTTTCTTTAGACCAAAAAGAATCAAGAAATAAAAAGTACCTGAGAGGGGAGGACTTCAACGCAAGGAGGTAGAGGGGAAAAGGGTTTTTCCGGAGATTCAAGAAAATTTAAGCCAAACCCAGGTTGGGGATTGCCATCAAAAAGGCGAAACGTTTCCATTTTTGAAGAATTGGACGGCTGTTGCTCCATTGCAGAGAGGACACTCTGCAGCTGCAGTGAGTTTCTTGATTTCAGTGGGAAAAAAGAAGACGCAAGACCTGAGAGGGAATAAATTTTGTTGGGCTGAACTATGAGCCAATTATGTTTATTTTGTTATCTGAAGTTGGGCTTTAGCCCAATGGTTAAGATATAACTCAACTTGCATTACATTGTCTTTGGGTACTTAATAGTGTTTTAGCACTTTTAAGGATATCTGGTTAATTAGCAGGGGAGTTGGACACCCAATAGGGGATTTTGCCAAATAAATATTAATTAATTCCTAGAACTTTTCTTCGTATCCTTCCTCCACCCTCGGGCAAATATCCATCTTGCAATTTTTTTCTTTTAAAATTTTCCGGCAAGGGAGGAGATGGGATTTAAGAAATAAAGGAGGGAACAAAAAAATTTTAGCCCAAATTTTCTAATTGCTTGGGTTCTAAACACGATTTTACTAATACTCATGTGCAAAATTTATAATATTTCTTTTATAATAACAGATTGAAGAAACGATGTGTGAATTGCTGAATGTCAACTCGCATCAAGAAATTATGTTCAACACGGGAAAAGGGTAAATAATTTAACTGCCATGTAGATTATTATTTTTGCCCATGTCTAAATATGGATATCGCCCAAAATATTAAGGTCGCTTGAGTGTTATAATTTTGCAGCTGTCTTGCTTTTTTGTATTTTTTTTTTATTGCAGCCCCATAGTTTTTGAGGAAGAATTTTTTTTGGTGTTTTACTTTGAGAAATTTGTACAACTTTTTTCTAGAAACAAGTTCCATATTCATTGCTTCTTAAAAGGAGATTCAAAATTTGTTGTATAAGAAGAACTATATGTTTTATAACTTGTGAGTTTTGAGCATTTAATCGTGATAGCAAAACAGAAGGGGAAAACTAGTCATAATCATTAATGCTGTTGTGGTCTTACTTTATTGGGCGTCTAAGTACTCCACAAACTAGGATCAACTGGTTACTTATTAAACTTTATTTTTTATGGTGTAAATGAAAGGATTCCAGTGATCTCTTATTTACACTATCATCAAAACCACTCGATCTTTCCCTTCCTCAGTTATGTATTAAACTCTTTCTTCAATTTGCAAAAATTTTATTTGCGTGTATTTCGTTTCCTATGGCTGGAAAGGGGGTAAAAATGTAGACCTTCTTTCGTTTAAGTAATTTTTTCTCCTCTTTCATTTTGTTGAAATCCTTTGTGGTTTAGAAAGTCAGAATTCTCCTTCGTCACTTAAAAATATTTAGAGAAGCCCTAGTGCTTTAAACTGTAGTGGAAAATAGACGAGATTTGTTTACATTTACAGAAAGATTTGGAAATACCGTACTATCCCTTCATAAATAGCAAAACTCTTTTCTATTTTTTAGTTGTTTTTACTTAACTTTGCCTTCTATTTTTTCATTATTTTCTTCCTTACATAAACACTAGCAAAGCAACAAGCCCAGCATCATACCCCATTGAAGAAGGTACTTGATCGCCCAGACTTGTTAGCGAGCACTATTCTCCATCGGAATGGCAATGGGGTTGCAAGTTAAACATGGGGGAACAGGGAGTAAAGGGAGAGATCGCCTTAAACCCCCCCCCCCCTTTTGCCGGGCGGGCGCCGCCGCCACCACCATAAGTGACAAGCTGGAAAAGCCTTAATGTGTATGTGTGTGTATATATATATATATATGTATGTATGTATATGTAGAACTGTTCATCGAGACCTCTGAATTGGATCTTTACAAGTTCAAACTTGACTTATGAACTAAGAGAGCTTTTAGATTTTCGGACTTTCAAGCTCAAGTCCAATTAAAAGGCTCAAACTCAGTTCACAATTCTAGATGAGTTTTGGGTTCAATTCGAGCTCATAATTAAATACATATCTATACATAATATATATTTAATAATTATGAATTACTATAAATTTATATATAAGTTATTAATATTCTATGCTATAATATATAATTATATTATATATTTTTATGTATATAATAATATTTATACACCAATCGGGCATTAATTGAGCCTAAATCTAGCGAAGTCCAAACCCAACTCGCTTTTAATTTGGGCCTGATATTCAAGTCTAATCTCTCTTTAACCCAATTAAACATTAGGCTTAGCAAAACTTTTTTTTTTTTAGCCTGACTCGAGCTGTCTTAACCACAGTGGCATTAGCATATCAAGCCCCTACATTGCCTCTTATCTTTTTCTTTTATTTATTTTAACCTAAACGTTAATTTAAATTTCTCTTCTCTCTCTATTTTTTTTTTCTTTTTGAATGAATAGAGTTTTCTCATTGTAATTAATAATAACTCCCACTAGATATATGGTAATTTGAAGTACTTTTTTCTGTCCCATTGAAATTTTATGTTTCTTAGTTTTACATGTTGTAAAATTTTTTGTCTCCAAAGGTCAAAACATATTCATTTACTTTTTCCCCGCTCTTATCATTGTCTTCATATCATGTGAATTTCAATTTTATAGGATAAAATTGGAAGAACGCTATGTGTATTGCTTAGACACTTCTATTTTTATAAAAGGAAATTATATGCATGTTTCATATTTGATGCAAAGCCCTTCAATCCACTTGGTTCATATTTTTGTCAACACCATTGCCATAATGAAAGAACCAAGCCTACAGCGTTTTTCCCCTATAGGCCTTTGGCAACCACTCTCCAAACAAAAGCTCACCACCTTTTGGTTGATCCAAAACCCTCACCATCCAAGTTTCATTTGGTAGACTTGACTAAAGTTTTAGGATTGATTTTGGTGGAGGTGATATTGAGTTCCACATACATTAATTCTAGACTTGACTAAATTTTTTGTATTGATTTTGGCGCCGTTGATATTGAGTTCCACGACTCCATAAAATTAGAAATTCACTATTCTATGAGTGAATATCTTTGTGGATTGAAAGGTTGTTAGGAGAAGGAAGATAGATTAAGAACAGTCGTATTTGTCCTCTCCATTGATAAGACACATGCTTGGAATGTACAATAAATGTCAAATATGGAGTGCGGACACGACAAAATTTCCAAAACTTAGACAAAGTAAAGAAGTACATATTTTATGAATGTAACTTTTGACAAGGAATATGGATTAAGAAGGGTTGTATTTGTGATATTGAGTTCCATGGTCCACAAATCTCTTTGTGGATTGAAATGTTGTATAGGAGAAATACACGAAGTCAAATATGGAGTGTGGATACGAGAAAATTTCCAAAATTTAGACAAATTAAAGAACCATCATCATTTGGAATATTTTATAAACTCGCACTCTTTGAGAATTTACTAGTGTGGACATCATACCACTAAGCTACCAGTTGAGGTACCATCCAATGCCGTCTAATTGAATAGACTGACACAATTTTGATGTACACTAATAGATTTTTGGTATAATCGTGATGAGTTTTGCACCAATTCAATTATAGATTATGTTTATATCAAAATTTTATTAATTTACACAATTGGAGAGAATTGGAACTAGAAAGGTTCTATATCCTTCACGTCCCATATTAGATGTCAGCATGACCCAATTCGAGCCACTCAATTTAATTGAAGTTTCAAGTTGACCCCTCTAATAGGACCGTGTTAGCTCAGCCCATTTGGACTGCTAACCTAAGACGGCAATTGCCAAAGTAATTGTAGAGAAACTCGGTCCGGTCGTAAACGACTCTAAAAGTATGATTCATTACATGCAACTATCCATAGTCAGACGCCAGTTAGGTTTAGTTGGTAAGGATGAATTATTTCTTTATAAAAAGTCATATATTTGGAATCAATTGTCGACGTGAAGACTATATTAATGAATAATTTATAAGAATTCCTATACCAATCCATGGTCCCAATAGCACGTTTTGACCTGCGACAATTATCAAAATTGTACCCAACCAATTTTTTAATTGAAAAAAATCAAGAAAGGATAATAGAATAGAACCAATATTAAGTTTATAATCTGTTATCGTGTTTGGCAAAAAAAAAAAAAATTAAGTTCTTATAACCCTCTCTATAAAAACAATGGCTACCAACAGCAAGGCTCTCGTCCCTATATTTTTCTATCTCTTCTTGATCTCAACTCAATCAATTGCATCTTCAACAGCGAGAAAGATCCTTGGAACAAGTCCGTCCCACTTCATAGTTCTAAAAGTCCTTCTTTCATTTTTATGGATTACTGATATTCATGATTGAAAAAAAAAAAAGAAAAAAGATTACTGGCATATATGTACTCATCACCTAAGAGTCTTTATATTTTGTGATGGCATATTATTTCATGTCTACAACTTCCACCCATGAGAATGGCGTAGATATGGTTGTGTTTGTGTATTTTCAAACAAATTGAATTCTCGGCTCTTGCTCGTAAAGGTCCACCCGTCAAGATCAAATTAGCTGTGGTTGGTTTCAAACAAGTTGAATTCTGGGCCCTTGTGCCCGAAGGTCAACAGTTATGATCAGCTTGACGTAATATTGGACGAGAAAAGTCATTGTTGTTTTCAAACAATTTTTAATGGCAGGCAATTGTTAGTAAAGGTCAGAAACTCGTGGTTGATTTTTATAAAGTTTAAATGTTAGGCCTTGTATTGGCAAAGGTCTAAAAGACTTGGTCCTGATGATGATGTGTAGCTACCCAAGTCTTTAAGTTACAAGGACGTATTGCCATGGGTCACAGTATATTTTCGGGATCATAAATAGCTGTTTATAGGGGTTCATATAAGTTGCTAATTAATAAATTTTCAAATCCGTAACAGGATTTAAATACATAATTTTTTGTGAGAAAGTGATTCGTCCTTGACAATTGAACCAATTTGAGTTGTATATACTTAGATTTACGAACTAAAACAATAATTGCAGGCATTAAGACAGTAACACATAAAAATATACTAAATATTTACGGCCATCATTTGCATTGCTCTCATAATTGCCAAGAACTTTAACCCATGTGGGAATGGGTGGGGTAGCCCCAAGATTTTGAAATTCCCATTTCCTTGATGTCGAAGTATTATTTCTTTTTAAATAAATCCATTTAGCACTAGTTTGAGCCACCTTAAAATATGTTATAAATTGAACTAACCCTCCCTAGTCTTTGTTGATGTCTACCCTTCCCCAACATTTCCATCCGCATTGCCAATTCTTCATCTCCTTTCCACATTTTGTCCTCTATCAATATCAAACAGTCATAACCACTTTTATATGCCTTTTCTAATCTGAAAAACATTTAGAGGGCTAAGATGCGTCAAGGGTTTCTATCAATGGATTTTTCTCATAGATACACACTTTATGATACACAGATATGCATGTAAACACATCTTCCTTTAGTCACTTTCACATTTAATTTCACTCTTCATTGGAAACCCGACAACCCACCAGAAAAAAAAAAAAAAAAACTATTGGAGACTTGACTAATGAATGCCTCGAGGAACTTGTTAGACAAATCATTTGTTTATAATTCTAATCAATTGAAGCAGTTTAATGCTAGCTATTTTAGGGCTATCAATATATAGTATTTACGAAGTAAGATACTAATATCTGCATTTATGCAATTGAAATAAATGTTGACCACGAGAAGAATGATAAAACTTTTTGAAAGGTTTCTACTTGGAATAACAAAATGTCATAGATAGCTAGTACTTTCTAGATGAAAAATTCACAGATTATTTCATTCTAGTTTTGACTGGTTATTATTTAGGTGCAAGTTGTGAGATATTTTACGATCCTTTTAGAATGAGTCCACCTGCAAAAAATGATTCAAAATTACGATATTATTAAATGATAGATGCAAACATGAAATTTCTAAAATCAAGGACACGGGCTTTGCTCATGTTTAAGATATGGTGCAAATATTTGGACATCCATGTCAACGGAGATAATTGGTGATGAAATTTTGGTGATATATCAGCCCTCTTAAATAAATTCTTTTTGTCAATAGCTGCTATCGAAAAGTACTAATCAATTAGTGGACCAAAAAAGGGAGTTTACTTGGAGGAAAAGTCTAAGTTATGGACTAGTTGTAAACTATGGAGTTTGGTTTTGAAGGGGATAATGAAAGAAGACCACACACTAGCAAAACTGAAGAGTTTTAGGAGTTTAAATTACAAATAAGTTCAAGATACTGTATCCTACACTTTCCCAAAGTTTCTACTTGTTCATCCATTCACTGTTTTTATATTTTTTTCGTATCAATTCACCCACTGAATTACTAGCTACGAATAGATTATTTTTCCAATAAATACAAACTCAGCACATTTCAAGACTTCTACACTGGCAGTAGCCCATTGTACTGCACCTCTATATAAATGCATAGCCAGTAGCCACAACATTTTTTTTTTCCCAAAATCTTGTGCCGCTAAATACTCTGCCATATTCATCATCATGTCATCTTGTGCTGTTGCTTGATAGTGCTATGTAAGAAAACAAAAAAATTGTGAGACACAGCAACTGATTCTGCATATCTGTTATATCTATTTACTTAACAAAACAAAACAAAAAAAAGGTGAAAAAAAGATTTATATGGCCACGATTACTCACAAAGTGTTACACAGACGATGCACCAGTTGATAACAGCCTGGAAATAAAGAGCATCGTTGGCCTAGATTGTGGATCAACGTGTAGACATGCTCTTGCTAGTTTAAGAACGGATGCCAGAATGTTTTCAATTTCTTCATTGGGATACAGAAGCCTTTGATCGAGCAAGTCTTTCAGTTCTATCTCTTCAGGGCTTGAAGACATTAGATAAGCAATCAAGTCACCGGGATGCTTTCCTTTCATCACTTCCATTGTCAGGACCCCAAAGCTATAAACGTCACACTTTTCAGTTACTTTCATTGTGTAGGCATATTCTGCACGGAATTTTGGAAAATAATGTTGTGATAACATGTGATCATACTTGAATTTAGTAGTTAGCAAATCGATGAAAGAAAAAACCTGTATTACCTGGTGCAACATATCCATATGTGCCTGCAAGAGAACTCCAATTAGATGAATCATTTTTCAGAAACTTAGAAGTGCCAAAATCTGAAATGTGAGACTCATATTCTGGATCAAGCAAAATGTTGTTGCTTGATATGTCCCGATGTACAATTGCTGGTGAACAATCATGATGCATGTAAGATAAAGCTTGAGCAATGCCTTTGATGATTTTTAATCTCTTTCGCCAGTCTAGTTCCTTAGCTTCTTCTTCTATGCTAAAGATTTTGGCCAAGCTCCCTCTTTCAAGGTACTCACATACCAAAAATGAATGCTGAGCATTTGAGCAGAAGCCAAAGAGTTTCACAATGTTTCGATGCTTGATTTCTGTCAAGGCCCGTATCTCATTCAAGAAATTTCTATGACTTGCCATCTCAGGCATGTTGTGAAGTCTCTTTACAGCTACTACATCGCCTGATGAAAGCTGTGCTCTGTAAACACTTCCATAACTTCCTTTACCAATGCAGAGTATGTCACTGAACTCTTCTGTAGCCATTAGTATTTCTTTATACAATGCTTTGCCATCAAAAGTACATATGGAAAATAAATCGCCTTTCTTCATATCCTTATCTTCCATTCCTGAACTTTTTCTCCATTGCTCATGCAATCTGAGTCCCCCAAAGAATGCACATAGAAGTATAAATGATCCCAGAAGAGGACATAATATTGTGACAAGAAGTTTCTTCCCCTTATTCTTGACATGCTTTTTAATCAACGGAGAACTTTCACAAGCCGGTAACCCTGAAATATTCCCGCACAAACCTGTATTTCCTTGTACTTCCTCTATGGTTAAATTCACAAAGGCTCTACCACTCGGAATTGGACCCTCTAAATTATTGAATGAAATATTGATGTGCAATGAACCCGGCAATTTGGTTAAAGCCTTTGGGATTAAACCAGAGAGGTTATTGTGTGAGAGATCCAATGTTCCTAGGCTCTGCAAACTTTGGAACTCAGATGGTATCTCTCCTGTGAAGAAATTTCGACTCAAATCCAATTCAGAAAGTTGGGTCAACTTCCCAATCTGGAATGGAATCTTTTGGCTTAATACGTTGTTGCTCAAGTTCATGAGAAACAAGTGCCTCAAATCTCCCAAATGTTCTGGAAAAGATCCATTTAAGGAGTTTGTGGACAGGTCTAGATAAAGAAGTCCTGTCAGTGCTCCCAATTCCTGAGGTATACTGCCAGTGAGTTGGTTGTCATGTAAATCTAGTTCAAGCATAGAGGCCAACTTCCCCACTACCCTTGGTATCTCCCCAGATAAAAAGTTTGAAGAAAGATCAAGTGTATGTAGTTGAGTTAAATTTCCAAGTTCTGGAGGTATACCACCTGTGATATTGCTATTTGCAACCATCAGGGTTCTCAAGATTTTGCATTTTCCCCAGCTGCTGGAGAGTTCCCCATAGAATTCGTTGTTGCTGAGGTCTATGAAATCCAAAAAGGGATAGATGCCAAACATTTCTGACAAGTTACCGTGGAAATGGTTCCCATTGAAACGGGTCCTAATCAAGCTTGAGCAATTTTTCAAGCTTCCGGGGATTGGACCTGTAAGCATGTTCTCAGACACAGTAATGTTTTGGAGGGTTCCATTTTGACATAGTAGTTCTGGCAATGGACCAGATAACTGATTTTGATCCAATTCCAAAACTAACAACTTTTTCAGGTTTCCAAGCTCTTGTGGGATGGTACCAGAAAATTGGTTTTTTAGAAGATATAATTTTTCCAAGTTACTCAAGTTACCAATTGAAACAGGAATGGAACCATTAAGTTGGTTCTCACCTAATTCCATTTGCGTCAGGAATTTTAGATCACCTAAATTCTTTGGAATTGAACCAGAAAGTCGGTTATCAAAGAGATACAAATGAATCAAATTGGTTAAATTGCCTAGTGACTCGGGGATTGAACCGGTAAGATAATTTTGAGACAAGTCAAGAAACTGAAGTGAAATCAAGTTTCCAATGGCACGAGGAATAGGACCAGATAGGTGATTATGGAAAAGGTATAAGTTAACTAGCCTATTGAGGTTGCCAAAAGAGGCTGGAATTGAACCTGTTAAATTGTTAAACTCCAAATAAATGTCAACAATATTATACATAGTTCCTATTTCTGGAGGAATTGGACCTGAAAGTTGATTACGCACAAGAGCTAAATAAATCAAGTTTCTTAGGTTGCAAATTTCAGGTGGGATTTCTTGTGACAGCTCATTAACTGAGAAATCAAGATAAATGAGCTTCGACAGGTTACCTATTTGACGAGGTATGCTGCCAAAGAACTGGTTCAGGCTGAGATCAAGATATTCAAGATTTGGGAGGGACAAAAGAGGGAAGTCATAAAGGCTACCTTTAATACCCCATGCTGAGAGATTCAACCTGTTAACACTTCCATTAATGCAAGAAATACCAGCCCAAGTGCATGGAAGGTTGGAAGAGTTGCTAGCATTCATGGATTGAAGGTTCCATGAGGTTAGCAAGCCATTGTTCTGGTTCTGAAATCTGGCTTTCCATTTCAGAAGTGCAGCAGCCTCTTCAGCAGAAGCTGAAGCTCCACCTTTGGGGTGAAATGATGGGAAAAGTAGGACAATAAGGAAAATGGAGATTATTTCGAAAGAACCCATGATTACTCTCAAGTTTCAACCTCAACTCAAAGTGGGCTAAGGTTGTTACGCTGCACTGCAGGTGAAGCTACTACTTATCCCAACTTTATAACATAGGGAAGACTTCAGAGGTCTTCTTGGTCTGTCCCGTCTTCTTTACTTTTTTCTGTTTGAGATTGAAATACATAGAATGTCTATTCGAATGGGGCCGAGAAATTTAAAGCAATGAATTGTCTCAGCGAGATTGACAATTTTTATCTTCTATGACTAAGTTTTCCTACTGAATCTACAGAGAAAGGTGACTTGATAATAAGTGAGAAATCACTATTCATCCTCTGAAGAGAGAGAGAGGTGACTGGGGTACCTCTTGGAGAAGGGGCCGAGCAAACTATGTCATAGTTCTATATATTCTCGAGACGGATCATGCAAAGCTTTTTGATAGTATATTTCATGAAATGCATGGGAAGACACAAAATGCTGAAAGCTAAATCCTACTTTTTTTTTTTTTTTGCCGTAATTTACAGTGGCCACATTACTTTATATGAATCGCTCTTCACAGTACCCTCTTCTTTTATAACAATCGCATAAATCTGGACAAAGTCATCAACTCATCATCTAATTGTCCAATTCAAAATCCAAACCTGAGGGTGGTTCACGTTCCGTATTAGACGTCAGCTTGACCCGATTCAGAGCCACTCGATCGATTCAATTCAAAGTTCTAAGTTGACTATTCAATAGAACGAACCAAATTAGCTTAGCCCATTTGGACCGCCAACCTATCCTGGGTATTTGTCAATATGGTGGGCAAACTGGGTCCGATCATAAACGGCTATAAAAGAGCATATGGTCCGTTACATTGATACAATCATCAAGAAAGGAATATTAGAATAGGACTGATCCTACAGTTCTCATAACTCTCTCTATAATATACAATGGCTAGCAGCATCAAGGCACTGATCACTGTCCTTTTCTTTCTCTTCTTACTCTCAACTCAACCCGTCGTACCTTCAACGACAAGAAAGATCCTGGCCACAGGTAAGTCCAACTTCTTAGCTCTAAAAATTCCACCTATCATGTTTAAAGATTACTGATATTTATTGTTAAAAAGAAAAGGGCAGAAGATTACTAAATGCACTCACATTTAATGGATTGTGTTACACGAAGAGCGGCTAAGCTTTCCAAGGTTGAAAAATTAATTTATTAGTGTAAAGGAGTTAACTAAATTATTTAAAAATTTTAGCTTGCTCATTCAATTTTTTCCAACAATTATCTCAGATTGAAATGTACTATTTTCCAAAAAAAAAAAAAGAAAAAGAAAATTAAGTGCAGCGATCTCTTTGAGCTAGTTCTAGTAAAATAATAGAATGACTAAAACAGAGCACTTTTTTAGAAACTTATTGATACTTTTTTTTATTATTACTTAAAGGAGACTCCAAGCCTTACAAAGCGCAGATGAAAAGGAGAGGACTTAAGCATATCGGGTGTCTAAATTACACAGTGGATTATGGACCCATTGATGGAGGTGAAGGTGGTTGCTGATTGCACTGTGTCTAAATTACACAGTAAATTACACTGTGTCTAAATTACACAGTGGTTGCTGATTGCAATTTCCATCTGCCGCCCTGATTTGTGACCGTCAAACCATTTCATAGAAGTTGTTGATTCACATTTCCTTCTTATAAAGCAACTCGGTTTTGATACCTGAACAAGTTAAAACGGATTATGCTACAATTATTATAACATAATGTTACTTTTCATGTGGAGAAGACTTCTTACTCCATAGATGTTTACCAGCAAAAGAGACGTGTTATGTACTGAATAGTAGTCAAACTGGAAACCAATTTATCAAAATACAATTTAGCGTATTAAATTTCTATTTTGTTGATCATAATATTAATAAAAATTATTAACTTTTCACGCTGAACACCTTTTTTTCTTCCACCAGTTTTCTCAGATCGGGGTCACTATTTAGTAAAAACAGAAAAGAAGAAGAAGAAAAAGAGGTGTTACTGTTCTATTAAATTAATTTGCCTTAGTTAATCTGTTTTTGGAGTAATCATTTCACCTAATTTTAGATTTTGATTTTAAAAAATTGAATTTTTTATGTTCTTATTCACTTTTGTGTTTAGGTTTTAGATATTTCCATAGGCCAAAAAAACTTACAATCTATCCGGCCAATAATAGCTTTTCTTGATTCTGATTAATTAAGTTTGTGATACATCCAATTATTTATTTGCCGACAAATGGTGTATTTTGCACTAATAGAATGTTTATCATATTAAATGAAAAGTGAATAGTTCATCACTTATTTTTTGAAGCAAATTTTACCTAGAAAATTCAGCGTCATTTAATTAATTCAAATGTTCAATTTTTTTTATTATCAAATGCATCTGAACATGTTAAGATCTGAATTCATTAAGTTTAAGTGTTGAGTTGAGTTATTAAACACAACTAGGTTTTCAATTATGTACAAAAATTAGAAAAAAAAAACTGCGTTATAGTTTCCTTTTATGACTTTTGGGTATCCGGCTATATATACATATACACACACACACACATATATATATATATATATATTAACCTTGTGCTCTAATGTTAAAACTAGTGAATTCGTAGATTTGAATGAAGATGTTTTATACATGATCATATCGAGTATTCGATATAGCTGTAGAAACTTATATACTTGATCAGTTTTTCGTTTAAAAGAGAAATACATGAGTTGATTGGTTAGAAACATTATGTTGCTTCTTTTTTCTTTTTCTTTTTTTATATCATGCATTCAGTAACCAAAAAAAAGGGTTAACTGCCCTAATAAATGTACGTAAATCTTACTTCGCCTCAGATGTCAAATGCACGTAAATCTTACTTCGCCTCAAAAAAAAGGGCTAACTGCCCCAATAAATGCACGTAAATCTCACTTCGCTTCCCAAATTATCAAATGATATTAATCCTCTCCTTAGTCTTTTATAATTTTCCCAGTGTGATACAATCAACCAATACAACCTTACATTTAACACAATTTCATCATATGTGATCATATGTTACAAGGAAAAGATATAACCTCCATAAGATCAATGACTTGGGAAAATAAGACGACTTGGTCATCATGATGCCTCCCATTATATCCCACTTTTGACCAAAACACATGGGAGGCAACGGAACAAAGGAAAAAAGGAGGCTACAAAAATTGCAAAAAGGAGTCCCTGGCTTTGAGGCTCGGAACGGACAAAAAACAGAAAGGAAGAAAAAAAAAATGGGAGACTCTCTCAACTCTCTCTGAATTCTTTCGGCTGGTTCCAGGGACAAAGAAAAATAAAAGAGAAAAAAAGGCAAGCCTCCACTCTTCCTCCGTGAAGACTCACTCTCGATTTTTTTTGGGGCGCAGAAGGGAAGAAATAAAATCCTCTGGCTTCTCACTCTCTAGCTGATACGTAGGAATAGGCATGTTAATGTAATTTCTGCATTTTAGGGGGAGCAATGTTGTAATTCTATATTATGATCACGTGTGGAGCAAGTTTAGCAGAGGCAGTCACATGGACTAGTTAGTTAGTCAGTTGTAACTAATTCCATGTAATCAATACGGTGAAGTCCATCAAGTCAGTGAAGGCCGCGAGAATAAAAGGGCCAGAGGGAAAGAGAGAAAGCATTCATTCATTCTGTGAAATAGCTTGATTCTTTCCAGCACTCTTGTACTTCCTCTGGGTTAATAAAGGCAACACTCTACTATCTCCGAGAAATGTTCTTCGTTCTATATCATTTCTCCTGGTGTAGAGTTTGATCTTTTTTGCCTTCTGTATCAGTGGTATCAGAGTTAGGTTTTTCCTAGCTCAGCGTGGGAGAACGAAACAATGGCGGAAGGCACTAGAGGTCAGGAAAGCAGGAAGTTTGAAGAAACTATTAGGAATTTGCTAAAGGAACAGAAGGATCAGTTTGAGAGGGAGATAGGAGCTCTCAAGAACTTGGTTCTAGAAGTTTGCAATCAACGGAGTCAAGGGCAGCAAGGATCCCCACGGTCATCGGAGATTGGCCAACGCAGCAGCTATGGGGGAAGCTATCAGGTTCCTACCAGGTTTTCTCGTGTCGAATTTCCCAAATTTGATGGGGAAGGATTCAAGAGCTGGTTGTACAAATGTGATCAGTTTTTTGAAGTGGATGAGACGCCGTCCGAAGCTAAGGTCAAGGTTGCCGCCATGCACCTGGAGGGTAAAGCTCTTCAATGGCACCAAGTCTATATGAAGGCGAGAATTTCCAGGGATTCGCCAGCTTGGGAAGAGTATGTGAAGGCCTTGGGGACCAGGTTTGGGGATTCCCTGTATGATGATCCCATGGGAGACTTGAAGGGACTGAGACAGATCAGGTCAGTAAGGGAATACCAAGAGGCGTTCGAAGAATTGCTAAACAGATTTGATCTCCCTGAACCATATGCAGTGAGCTGTTTTATAAGAGGATTAAAGGAGGAAATTCAGCTAGCTGTGAGGATGTTTATGCCGCGTGACTTACAGCATGCAGTTAGATAAGCGAAGATGGAGGAGGCTAAAATTCAGAACTCGCTAAGGCAGGGGAGATGCAGTGGACCGTCAAGGTTTACAAGTTCCTCCACTAAAGGTGTGAGTGGCAACTCCAGTCATCCAGCTAGCCTTAGTGCCAATGACGGTCTATTGCTACCAAGACTTGGTGGGAAGAAGAAAGAGCTCAAGAAGTCGGGCCGATTCTTCAGTACGTCAGAAATGGATGCGAAACGGGCCAAAGGACTATGTTATTGGTGTGATGAGAAGTACGGACCCAACCATCAATGTAGGAGGAGGCAGCTATACAAGATTGGGTACGTGGAAGAGCCTAAGGAGTCTTGGAAGGATGTCGATCAAGAAGAAGAGGAAGAGGAGACTGTGGCCGAAAGCGAGCTAGCACAAATATCCGCGAATGCCATGAGTAGCTTGAAGGTCCCCAATTTCAGCACTATGAGAGTGCAGGGCAGTATTGGCAAGAAGACCTTTAGCATTCTCATTGACTGTGGGAGCCCTCACAACTTTTTGCACCCTGAGGTGGTGAAAAAGTTTGGTCTTAAGACAGTGCAGGTGGATCCGGTGAAGGTAGTAGTAGCTGATGGAAACGCTCTCACGACTACTAGTATCTGTCTAAAATTCCGGTGGAAAATGCAGGGGCAAGATTTTGAAGGAAACGTATTAATTTTGCCTGTTGGTGGCTGCGAAGTGGTATTGGGAATGCAATTGCTCTCCATGATAGGAGATGTCAAATGGAACTTTGAGGAGCTAAAAATGGAATTTATGCATAGGGGCAATAAGGTCGCATTACGGGGGTCCAAGCAGCAAGCTACCCAACTAATTCCAAAGAAGCAGATGTAAAAACTTTTGAGTAAACCTGAGCAGATTGAATCAGCCCAGCTATGCTTTATTTCGGTACAGCAGTTGGGGAACACGGACGTGAAGCCGCCGAGCTACTTGTCTATGGAAAAGGACACAAAGGTAACTCATTTCCAGTCTCAGCTTGACTCAATGTTGCGTAAATATCAGGAGGTGTTTGAAGAGCCTAATGACTTACCCCCTGTTAGAGCACGTGATCATAGAATTTTCCTTAAAGAAGGGGCACAACCCATCAATGTCAGACCCTATCGCTACCCCACATTTCAGAAGGGAGAGATTGAGAAGTTGGTGAGAGAGATGTCGAGTAGCGGCATTATAAGGCCTAGCAATAGCCCTTTTTCATCCCCAGTAGTCTTAGTCAAAAAAAAGGACGGCACATGGAGAATGTGTGTGGACTATAGGTGTCGCGCCCCATTTTTTACAAGAAAAATAAATAAATGGTTTGAAAGTGAATTTTTGATTTGAAAAATGAATTTTGATTTATAAAGAAATTGGGTCTAAAATGGGACATGAAAATGCGACGGTTTAACCCAAAAATATAGTTTAAAAAGGGTTTATCGAATGAAAAATGGAGTCGCCACTTGGTATAGAGTTGAGGTGTACCAAGTCACCTAAAAATGAATTTTTTTTTTTAAAAAGGAAAAGTTAGAAAGAAACCCCTTTTAAACGACTCTTAATCTACGTAAACCAACGAAAAAGGTTCGGGAGTCACATTTGACGAAGGGAAAGGCAAGAATAAAAATCCAAGGCACCCCTTCGACCTAGCCAAGGCTAGTTGCGCGATTTAGTCAAAGATTTTCTTGTTTTAACCAAAGCATTTATCACATTTGGATGCATTATATGAATGCAAAACCTAGACCTAGGGGGACATCGGGGGGCAAAATTTCTCTTCAAAGTTTGAATGGTGCCAATCACATTAATTGTGATGCCCAATGCGGATTCTTTGGAGGGGTCACGAATGATGCACAAATATGAGACTCTAAGAAAAGGAAAAGAATAAAATAATTATAGAAATATACATGTCTTAAAGGAATGCATCATGTCAGGTACGGGGAATTAATGTTCGTGACTCAATTTTCCCTTTTAATAGAGGGAATACGAGCGTGTTAAGGCTAGAAAGCCAAACTCGTCAGTATCCCATATCTATGGGTTTCCCTAATCTAATCAAGCAAATGCACTACCCTAATCATAAATCTAAAAATGAAATGCAAGTCTAATGTTATGTAACATACAAAGGGGCATATATAGATAGGGAAATTAGGGAATAGGGGATATAAATAGAAAGGAATATGGGACAAAGGACGTACATATATAAGAAAGTGTCATGCAACATGGTTACGCCCTAAAAAGTGAAAACATGCATGAGATGGAGTGATTTTATCATGCAATCATGATCTAACGCGCGAAGGGCTCCTAAGGATCTAGCATTGGACTAGCCCACATCTACGCTCTCTCGCAAGCATTGGACTTGCAAGAGCTCGAGTGGACAACCATGACTAGCATTGGACTAGCCACGGTTACGTGCATTTGCATCCATCATACACACATATAAGTAATGTGCATAATTAAAGCAAGTAGACATGTGAGCACGTAATTCACATAACACATAAGCATGCATATCTAGATGCCAAAACCTAAGAAAACGGTTAAATACATGGCACCTAAGCATGCACGACATATAAGGCAATTAAGGCCCTAACTATTACATTTTTAGGGGGGAAGGCCTACTACAATCTAAGAGGGGAAACGAAAAATAAATGAAATAAACCTAACTATTACAACTTGGCATTCAAGTGCCTCCCAAATGATAAAATTTGAACTAAAATTAAAGCAAAAACTAAGCAATTAAGAAATTAATAAAGTGAAATGAAATAAAACACTTAAAGTCATGCAATTGCTCACGTAAGACACACATACGCACGTAGGGTCAAATAGAGTCAAAAAATAAAGGATAGAGTGTACCTCCCTCGCAATGGTAAACAAATGAAGGAAAAACGGCTTCAAAACAATAAAAAAGGTCAAGGTACCACTTTAATTAAGAAAAATTAAAAGAAATGTGCAAAACAAAGCTCACTTGATCATAAAGCCCCTAAAGTCATGACTTAAGTGCAATTGAAATAAAGCATAGTAATTAATTGAAACAAACAAACAATGAAGTTGTAAAATTAAAACTACCAAGGGCCAAATTGAGGAGATTATTCAATTGATTGGGTCATAGCAGCATGAGTTAGAAGCCAAGGGGTCAAAGTGCAATTTTGGGAATTTTTTTTCATGCAACCCATGCAATCCACGAAGAAAAAAAAACAAACTTCTGCAACACTTTGCTCTTAAGTTTTCAGCAGCCAAAACGAAATCTGAACGTAGCTTGCTTTCAAATTCAGATTTCAAACCCAAACACATAGCTTTAAACTAGACACAAGCTACATACTCTCCATTATCCAAATAGGCAGCAAATCTTAGGAAGATTTCATGTAAAATTCTGGAAAAACATGCAAAACATTGGAAGAAACAAAAACTGCTGCAACTATTTCATCAACCCGGACAGGCTGCTGGGAATTTTCCTACACCTCTCTTTGCTACTCTCTGCAATCTGCTGCGCTTTGTTACCAACCAACAAACATCAACTTCGAATCAACAAACCACAA
Source organism: Coffea eugenioides (assembly GCF_003713205.1). Taxonomy (NCBI): domain Eukaryota; kingdom Viridiplantae; phylum Streptophyta; class Magnoliopsida; order Gentianales; family Rubiaceae; genus Coffea; species Coffea eugenioides. Next base: position 10,476,420 of record NC_040037.1, read on the forward strand.
GATACAAACACCCCACTTATCAGGCAAACCAAACTACTCCACCTTTAACGCAGAATCAAAGCAGAAAAACTGGGATGATAGCTGTCGGGGATACCAGAAATAAAAGCAAAAGAAAGAAACAAAAGTGCAGCAAGCAATCTGTAACTTTACAGCTTATTAACAACCCAAAGAGCTTTGCTTTAGACTCCAGAAAAACATGATAAAACACTGGATTGAACAAGCAAACAAATAACCCATTCAAAGCTCATTCTAAGCTACATTCGTTTCAGTTCTCCTTCTCAATTTTAGTTATTTTTTCCGCCACTTCATCATCCAGCTAGGATGTCTGTGTGAAAATAAGTCGAGCCAAACCTACTGATTCCCTTAACCAAACCAAATGCTATAACCCCCGAAGCCACATTGTTAATCTTAACTAAGATACAATTTGTCCATTCCCAGCAGATTCAATGGTGCAACTGAAACATGAAAACGCAGCAGAGATCGAAAGAAAGAATCTTGCGCTAGCCATGTACATGGAAAACCAGTCAAACAACAAACAAGTCTCGAACTTCAAACAACCCAAGAGCTGAAGCAACCAAGAAAAATAACTTTATGTTCGTTCAACGGATTTTCAACAAAACATCCAACCCATTGGGCTGCCGTAAGCAGTAAAACAGCGAAGTATATTTATGAATAGAACGTAGCAAAAATCTTTGGCAGATTCGATGAAGATCTGGGTGTGTGCGGGAAGTAAAAGACGAAAAGAAATTACCTTTGATGTCTTTCAGAATCTACTGAACGAAGAACGGCTGACAAGAGTGCATTCGGATGAAGCTTTGCTGGCGGTCATGGCAGATTCCAACGACGTGATGGCGGATGCGATTCCTTTCCTCCTCTGCTTTTCATTTCCGCCAAACCTTCCTATTTTCCATTGCTGTTCCTTCTTGTTTTGCAGCTCACGGCCTCCCTTCTTGCTCTCTTTTCTGCTCAGCCGAGAGCTCTCTCTCTCTTGGTACCGTAGCTTCTTCTTCCTTTTCTTTCCTTAGCCTAAGCTCTCTCTCTCTTTCACACCCCCTTTCTCTCTAGTTCCCCTAGAAATCTATCTTTTTGCCCTTAGCCGTCAGCCCTCAGATTTCTTACCTCCTCCTCTCACTCAGCCGCCATTCGTTCCTCAGTTGTTACCCCAGACTTCCGCTCGGTCCTCAGCAGTCACTCACCTCCTTCACTCTTTAACCCTAGCTGCCAGTTTTTCTTTTCTTTTCCTCGGCTCTTTCCTCCTCTTTTTCACTCACCCCAAGCTCTCTCTCTTCCCTTTTTCTCCCGTTTCTTTCCGGTGTCTCCCTTACGTTCCAACCCTCGGCCCCCTTTTTTTCTTTCTTTTGGTTGCGGCTCTATCTCAGCCTTTTATATCAAGTAGGAAAAACCCTAAACCCTCATTTCAATGGTCACAAGCAAACCTCAGCTCCAACCTTCTCCTTGGCCATCCGATTGAACTCTTGCATAAAACAACTTTTTTTTCTTTTTTTCAGTTAATCACTAATAAGTAAAATCGAATAAAAGGAGCAAAACTAGGCACAAAATAAAATGCTAAACTTTTCTTCTTTTTTCTTTTTTTTTAATTTATATTATTTTTTATTAAATAAAACTTAATTAATAATGATGAACCAAATAAATAAAGAAAAATAACAATTTAAATAAAATCAGATAAAATGAACAAAACTATGAATAAAAGATAAAAACAAAATGCTAATAATTTTTCTTCTCTTCTTTTTTTCCGAAAAATTCTATGCTAAAATGACTTAAAACAAAAATAAAAGACTAAAAATAAATAAAAACTAACATGAAAAATAAAAATAATAGTAAATAAAAATACACTAAAAATTTGGTGTCTACAATAGGGAATTGAATAAGGCAACTATAAAGGATAAATTCCCCATACCGCTTATTGAAGAGTTGTTGAATGAGTTGTTTGGAGCTGTTATTTTTACCAATTTAGACTTACGATCAGGCTACCATCAAATCCGAATACATTCGGATGACATTTCTAAAACTGCGTTTCGAACCCATAATAGTCATTACGAATTCATGGTAATGCCGTTTGGGTTAACCAACGCCCCGTCAACCTTTCAAAGCCTTATGAACGATATTTTTAGACCATTCCTGAGGAAGTTTCTATTGGTATTTTTCGATGACATCTTAATCTATAGCACGTCTGGGAGTGAGCATTTGCGGCATTTGGGCTTGGTATTTGACACTTTGGTCCAATACCAGTTTAAGGTGAAGAGAAGTAAATGGTCGTTTGCCTCTCCCCAAATCGAATATTTGGGACACCTGATACCGGAGTGAGTGCAGACCCACAGAAGATCGCTTGTATTCAGCAATGGCCTACGCCTGTAACTATCAAGGAGTTACGAGGATTTTTGGGGTTAACGGGCTACTATCGCAGATTTGTCGAAGGAATATGGTAAATTGGCACGTCCCTTGACTGACCTCCTGAAGAAGAATGCTTTCTGTTGGCACGAGGGAGCAACTAAAACTTTCAACCAGTTAAAGGCAGCGATGTCGTCACCACCTGTGTTGGCTCTTCCAGATTTCTCAAGGTAATTTGTAGTAGAAACGAATGCTTCTAACACTGAAATTGGCGCGGTTCTGCTACAACAGGGCAAACCCATAGCATTTTTTAGCAAGGCACTAGCGGTTCGACATCAAGGGCTGTCGGTGTATGAGAAGGAGGTGTTGGCTGTGGTGAATGCCGTGCAAAAATGGCGACCATATCTGCTATGGGGCATTCCATCATCAAGACAGATCATCAAAGTCTCAAGTACCTGATGGATCAAAAGATTTCTACGCCTAGCCAACAGAAGTGGGTGTCCAAACTTATGGGATACGACTACAAGGTGCAATATAAGAAAGGTAGCGAGAATGTCACCGCAGATGCGTTGTCCAGATAACCACACTTGTCCGCGACCTGTCACTCCATTAGTGGGATCTCCATCGCCCTTATGACTTGGATAGAGCAATCCTGGAAGGATGACCCCAAGCTTCAGGATATTATCCAACAGCTTTCTTCGGGGAATGTCTCGAAATACAAACACTACAGTTGGGATCAGCAGCAGCTACGAAGAAAAGGGAGGCTGGTCGTAGGAGCTGAAACGCCACTAAAAAAGGAGTTGGTCGAACTATGGCACTCCAGTCCCTTTGGAGGCCATTCTGGTATCCTAGTTACGTACCAAAAGTTGAAGGGCACCTTCTACTGGAAGCATATGTACGAGGATGTCTATGATTTTTTCACAACTTGCGACACTTGCCAGCGCCATAAATCTAACCTCTCGACATATCCGGGTTTACTACAACCCCTGCCTGTGCCTGAGCATGTTTGGTTTGACATCTCAATGGATTTCATTGAGGGTCTCCTGAAGTCCCATGGCAAGCAGGTCATATTGGTGGTGGTGGACAGATTGAGCAAATACGCTCATTTCTGTGGGTTATCACATCCCTACACTGCCTTGGATGTTGCCCAATCATTTCTAGATCATATCTTCAAGTTACATGGCCTGCCGCATACTATCGTAAGTGACAGAGACTCCATTTTTCTCAGTCAATTCTGGAGGGAGTTGTTCAAACTCCTAAAGGTTCAGTTGCAATTTTCGAGTTCTTATCATCCGCAGACGGATGGACAAACTGAGGTGGTGAACAGGTGTTTAGAGAGTTATCTCCGCTGCATGACAAGTGACTATCCCAAGGCTTGGTACTCCTGGTTGCCTTTGGCGGAGTACTGGTACAATACTAATTTTCATTCGGCCATCAAGACAACCCCATTTCAGGTGGTTTATGGTCAAGCACCACCTGTGCATACCCCCTACTTGCCTGGTTCAGCTACAGTGGATGCGGTGGACAGGAACCTAGCTGCTAGGGAGAGGGCATTGCACACACTCAAGCATCACCTCAAGACTACTCAGCACCGAATGAAACACCTGGCGGATAAACACAGGTCGGATAGGGAATTTCAGGTCGGTGACTTGGTGTATGTGAAGCTACAACCGTACAGATAGCATTCTCTCAAGCCTTCCAGCTGCCAAAACCTCCCGATACTTTGGTCCTTTTCCGGTTGTGGAAAGAATAGGGAAGGTGGCGTATAGATTGCAGCTACCTACTCATGCCAAGATTCATTCGACGTTTCATGTCTCATTGCTCAAGAAGAAAGTAGGCCCGCAACCTGTCACACCCCATTTACCCGAGAATACCATGGATCAGGGCCACTTACTGTTGGAGCCAGTTGCTATTTTGGACAGAAGGTTGGTTAAACGTGGGAATCAGGCGGCTACTCAGGTCTTAGTACAGTGAAGCAACTCTTTCCCTGAAGACGCGACATGGGAGTTTTGGTATGATTTGCACTAGCGGTTTCCTGCTTTCAGTCCTTGAGGACAAGGACTTTTTCGAGGGGAAGCATCTGATACGTAGGAATAGGCATGCAAATGTCTGTTACGTAGGAATAGGCATGCAAATGTAATTTCTGCATTCTAGGGGGAGCAATGTTGTAATTCCCATATTACGATCACTTGTTGAGCAAGTTTAGCAGAGGCAGTCACATGGACTAGTTAGTTAGTCAGTTGTAACTAATTCCATGTAATCAAGTCGGTGAAGGCCGCAAGAATAAAAGGGCCAGAGGGAAAGAGAGAAAGCATTCATTCATTCTGTGAAATATCTTGATTCTTTCCAGCACTCTTGTACTTTCTCTGGGTTAATAAAAGCAACACTTTACTATCTCCGAGAAATGTTCTTCGTTCTATATCATTTCTCCTGCTATAGAGTTTGATCTTTTCTGTCTTCTGTATCACTAGCTCAGAAGAAAAACACAGAAGAAAGAAAAAAAATCCGAGGCTCCATTGAAGTATTTCCTTTTCCTTTTTATTTTTAGTTTTTTTTTCTTAATTAGTTATATTGAATTGTATATGTGGTTGCTTTGTTTGTATTTTCATTTTTGCTGGTTTTATGGGTTGTTGGATTACTGAATTTTTGGATAGGTCATGAACAAAACTAGTAAAAGAAGAATGATTTTTATATATGCATGCTACATGTTTGATAAAAGGCCAAAATAAAAAAAATGAATTTTAGTGGACTGTTTTGATTTATTTTAGCCCTTTTATATTGTTTTCTTGTCAAATTAAAATCATAGTTGTATTGTAGAGGTTGTAAAGAGTGTTGTAATATATTTTTAGTGAAAGATAGGGTGATTTAAAAAAAATAAAAAATCGCGGCTGTTTTGGCATTTTGGCCACCTTGGGATCATTTTTGGCAAAAACTAATTCCGGAAATGGAATCTAGGCGGAAAATAGAGTGAGGGGGTGTATTTTGAGAATTCTTGACAATAGGAAAATTTGTCGGTGGTCGGCGGCGGTGCCGGCGGCGGTTGCCATGGCCACCAGCTGAAGCAAGCTTCAGCCGGCTGAAGATGAGCAGAAGGAAACAGATGAGAAACAAAAGAAAAGAAAAGAAAAAAAAATAAAATAATGGGCTAATTTTTTTTTTTTATCATG